>NC_142034.1:101285845-101438702 GCF_982192425.1 Myodes glareolus | reverse complement strand
CCAGAAACCTGTTTCCACGGTGTTCTAATCCCATCAGGCTGACAACCAGAGTTAACCATCACAGTGAAATCCATTTAGGATATTCAAGGCATAATCATAGCTTGCACTTAAGTAACTTTACTATTTGTTTTGTTTTATTTTTCAGGAAGTCTCAAGGAGCCCAGGCTTGCCTCAAACGACATACATTCCCAAGGATTGTCCTGAATTACTGAACCTCCTGCCTCTGTTTCTCAAGGGCAGCTACAAGAGGCTCCAAACTTCATTTCCATTCCATGTCAACTGTAGCCGTCTTAGACCCAGGACCCCTACAAAGGTGATACCACCAGTCGTCTGCCTTTATTAACCCATAAACTCAGCCACACCCTGTCCCCTCCATCCTGTGTTCATTGTGTCCCCAGGCACAGTGCCTAGACCATAATAAAAGGTCAGTTAGCACTTGACATTTATTCTCTGAACCTGGAATTCAATCAGAGCAAACCTGGATAAAACAGATACAGAAAAAAACCTGGAAAACTCAAGTTAGGTCCTGAGATGTGTCTGTGTGTGTTTCCAAGGAAACCGGTGCCACGTGCCTCTCATTAAATTCCCAAGGGCCTGTGTCATGATAGTGTTGGCTTACTGGCCTGGATCTGTGACTAACAAACTTGGATGACTCAACATCACACAGGGAATCTAATCCTACTGGGACATTCAGAACCCTTTCTACCCAGCAAGGTCTGATTAGGGGGCTGAGGATGGTCCCAGGGGTTCTGTAAAATAATCTCCTACCTGACAGCTGCTTCAAAGAACCTCATATTAAGAAACACTGTTCTTGAGCCAGGCGGTGGTGGTGCACACCTTTAAATCCCAGCACTCAGGAGGCAGAGGCAGAGGCAGGCAAATCTCTGTGAGTTCAAGGCCAGCCCGGTCTACCTAGTGAGTTCCAGGACAGCCAGGCCTGTAACACAGAGAAGCCCTGTCTCAAAAAACCAAAAAAGAAAAAGAGAGAGAGAGACACTGTTCTCAAAGGCTTCCCTGATCTCCTAAAATCTTTATGGACACTGCAACTCAAAGGATCTGTCTAGTGCTGACTTTCTCGGAGACTTCTAAAAACAAGCAACCCTCAAAGACAACCCGTGTGTAATGCCAGGGACTCCCTGGAACTGGAGACCAGTGATCAGGTGAGGGACAGCAGGGTCAGATGCCCTGCGGTTCAGGAGCCTCTAGATGGCAGTGCCCAGCCAGGAACAGTCCGTGGTAGACCAGAGAACCCGGAAGAGGGAAGGGTGTAAGAGAAGGGCTGCGAAAAGCCCAGGACTGTTCACAGAGATCCAAAGACACCACCAGGGAACCAGCCAGCATCCACAAATGAGCCTAATGAAGGGAGAAAGGGAGGTAGGGAGGGAAGGAGGAAGGGAGGGAAGGAGGGAGGGAGGAAGAGGCTTTGAATTAACAATCAATACTATACTACAGAGCATTTATTGAAGCCCTGCTCACAGTCACTCTTGGGCTAAAAGCCCACACTGTTGAGTTCTATCCTGCTTTGGACACTTCTCCACATTGTAAGATTTTTTCCATAGCATAATAATTATAGAGCCTTGGTAGAAAGTGTAAGGCTTCCCATCTCCTCTACCAGTGATACACAGCGGATGCCACTACATGAGAATCAGCTTCCACCATTATTTCTTTGGAATGTCACGGGACAAACCATATGATAGGATCAAAGGCTAAGGTCCTTTTGTTTTCCTTTGGGTTTTTTGAGACAGGGGATCACTATGTAAGCAAGAATGGCTTCAAACTGACAGTGATTCTCTCAGCCTCCTTAGAGCTGGCATGAACCACAACACCAGGCATGTTTGTTGGCTGGTTCATTGAAAGCCAAGTCTCACTATGTGGGAAGCCTGTCTGGCCTCAAATACACAGCAACCTTCCCACCTCTACCTTCCAAGCGCTCTGTATTTAAATTTCTACCTACCAACAAGACAGCATAGAAACTGTCTCATCTAATATTGTTTCTTTGTATTTCTAGCTCGAAAACCCCATTTTCGTTCTTGTTTTCACTGTGCAGTATCGCTTTCTCACTGATACGCAAGGACTAGTGTCTGCCTGTGTGCCTGTGGACCAGGGAAGGACATTTTTCATTCTTTCATTTTGTGTATGTTTGAGGAAGATGCGCGTGCATGCTTATTTTGCATGTGTGGGTGCAAAGGCTAATAAGCCCACTGGGCTTTCTCATGTGGGTTCTGAGAATCTAGCAACTCTTTACTCACGAGGCACTTCCTCAGCCCCCAGACTGGTCCTTGCCATAACTCCATCCCCTGAGTTTAAATTATGAACAAAACTACATTAATACTGCATTTTAGGGAAGTCGTGTCTATTTCCTGTATGTTTATAAATATTTACACACTGGGTCTGAAGAGATGGCTTAGCAGTTAGGAACACTAGATGCTCTTTCAGAGGACCCAGGTTTGATTCCCAGCACCCACATGGCAGTTCACAGCTGTCTGTAAGTCAGACTCCAGGCAATTTGATACACTCTCTTCTCCACAAGCAGCAGGCACGCACAGAGTACACAGACATACACACAAACACTTATGCACATGAAATAATAACTAAAAGATATGTATACCCATTTCCGTTCTTGTTGTTATGTTATTTGAAACAAGGCCTCATGTAGTCCAGGTTGGTCTCAAACTCGATTTCAAACACTGACCGTGAACTCTTCTTAGGTGGGGATTACAACCGTGTTCCAGATTCCAAGCACTGTTCCATACTACTACCAACTGAGATACATCACCAGCCCCAGGAGTACTATTATGAATACTGAAGTTGTTAAATTCATGTAAGCCCCAAAATACCTTGAAATTAGTAACCATTATTACATTTTACAGACAAGGAAGCTGAGGCAGGAAGTTAACAGATGGGTTTGCTGGTTCAAGGTCGCACAACTCATTAAACGCTTGAGTGAGGACTCAAATTCTACAGTTTACCTCCAGAGACTGAACCTTAGCATTTAGTCATACCCATTTTACATAATGTTCCTTAATAATGTGTGTATATGGGGGTCAGAGAACAAACAGCCCTGATGTCAGCCCTTCCCTTCCAACTTGTTTGAAATAGGGACTGGTTTCGTTGGTTTCTATTGCATACACACCAGGCTATCTCAGGCTTCCAGGTCCTCTCTGACATTCCTCCCATAGCTGTTTGGATGAGGATAGCCCTGATAGATAGGCTTGTATATTTGAATGCTGACTACTTGGTTAGTTGGACTGTTTGGGAAAGTTTAGGAAGTGTGGCCTTGTTGGAGGAGATACGTCACTGGGGGGTGAGCTTTGAGATTTCCAAAGCACATCCCAGGCCCAGCATGTGTCTGAGTTTCTTTCTGCCTGTTGGCCTGCAGATCAGCATGCAAGCTTTCAGCTCCAGACCTGCCTGCCTGCCAGCCACCATGCTTCCTGACATGATGAATGTAAGTTAAACCTCTGAACATGTAGGCAACACCTCCAATTAAATGCTTTATTTATTTTATGTTTTCTTGTCATGGTGTCTCCTGCCAGCAATAGAACAGTAGCTAAGACACCTCCCTTTAACCTATAGGAGCACAAGGGTTATAGAAGCATATGCACATGTCCCTGGGGTCTAGGGATTTGAGCTCAGGTATTCCATCTTCCTAGCAAAGCTTTACCCACTGAGCTATCTTCTTAGTCCTACATTAGATACTCCAATATATATACATACACACACATATAATGTGTATGTATGTTGTGGTATATATATCTAGATCTATAGATATATTGATATATGTACACACACACAACACATACACACAATCGCACTAAGCTTAATTAAGAAAATCAATCTTCTACCATCTGCCTTGACCTTGCGTGCATAACACACATTGTCAAGGACAACAAATAACCCTCAGATGTTACTCTCCCACGGGATCTCAAGCTCTGAAGCTGGAATAGAGATATCACACAAAGGGTCCAAGTTTGAGAAAGGCCATCTTCAAGCAACCCCCTCAGCTTTTGTGAGCTAAACTGGTGCACATTCTTGCTTCCGAGGTTACCAGATGGCACATGTGTTCAAAGCACCCAGGATGGTCAGGGTAACCAGTTATCAGGATGATGTGGCAACTGGGAACCCGTGTACGTCAGGGCTGCTGACTTACATTCCTGCAAGACTGGCCTGCTTCCTGTTTGTTTCAGCCCCACCCTCGGAGCCCAGAGAAGCTGGAATCTGCTTTGCTTGCTTAGGACCATGAGTTTGTGTCCAGTCAATGGTTAACAGGTTTGTAACTACAGCTGGAACCTCTGGGGGGACTTTGGAGGCAGAGCCCTGGAGAATGACCTGAGGATATCATCAGCTCCCTCACCCAGGAAAGAGAAGAGGACAGAAGTGGGGCCTGACAATAAGTACCTAAGTGAGAGCAGCTTCCGGAATCTTCCGGCCCCAACCCTCTCCAGGTGTCCCAAGCCAAGCGGTTTGTGTGTGCATACACATGTATACAGGTGTGTGCTAGTCTAGTCAAATAGCAGAGGCATGAACAGGACAACTCCAATTCCCCAAACCTTGTCTCTAAACAAGATTTATGTCCTTAAACAGAAGCCTGCTCGGACATCCACTGTCCCCAGGGAGCTACCCATTTGTGCCACTTACCTGCTCAAACCTCGCATATCCACCCACCTTGACTTAGTACTCTATAAACTTTAAGACTGCATGGATTTCGGGTCAGAGTATTATGACCTAATTTAAAAGAAAAACTGCAATGAAGGCCAAGGTGAGGAGACCAGAGAAGATCCTTCTGGTGATGACTCCTGGGAACGAATCCCTTGGGCCCTGGGGTTCGGCGAACAGCGTAGCTTCAAAGAACCAAAACTTAGTGAGGGAACAGGAAGAGGCCCCTTGGGTTCAAATCATGCCTCGTTCCAGATTTAACCCGGAGTACCAGGAGGAACTACAGCTTTAAGGCTCCAGTGGGCGGGCCCTACTGTTTGCCTGGAAGCAGTTCAAAGATGTTTTTGTCTCAGCTTGCCTCCACCCAAACAGGAAGTGAGTCACCGAGGAACAACGTAGGATTCCTGGCCTTGGGGGTCCCCCGTAGGGAATTGGGCCTTCGCGAGGGGCCTGACTCCTGGGTGAGAGAAACTTCAGCTTCGGCTTGCTTCCCTGGGCGGTACGTAGCTTTTGTAAGGTCTAAAGTCATTCAACGCACCACACCCAAGCCATACAGGGTCATGTGAATTTTTTGTGCTTCAGGTCTGGGGCAGCAGTTCCTCCTCCTACCCCCACCCACAACCCCTTTCTTACTTACAGATTAAACACATTACCCTCTGCTGTCCTGATTTTAACCCAAACTTAAACTGTACAGGAACCATCCACAAGTACTTTCTCGATAGACCAGATTGGATAGACCTGGGTTCTGATGATTCAGCCATTCCCTTAACCTTTCGGAACCTCATACTTCTCATCTGCAAGATGGGAATCCCATTAATAAATATTTACTCAATGAGTCAAGGCCAATTAGGCTTATGCAGAAACATTAAAACAACGAACTAGTAAGTAAAAACAGCAATGATAAAGCCAGGAATTTTGCACTAAAATTTCCAACTGGGGTAAAAGGCGGCCCCTGTGGATCACGCCCAAAAGCATCTCTTGACCCACTGAGAACTCCAATCCTGTTTTTCTTTCTTTCTTTCTTTCTTTCTTTTTTTTTTTTTTTTTTTTTTTTTTGAGATGATTCCTGTGTCTTGACCATCCTGGAACTCACTCTGTAGACCAGGCTGGCCTCGAACACACCGCCCGGCTAAGCCTTTTTTTTCATGCCTCAGAAGGGCCTGCCGAGTTCCAGGAACCAAGAAATAACCCGTATCTTCCTTTTTAAGGGGCCTCCCCTCCCCAGAGACGACCTGGACCCCTCAGTACCCTGTGCAAGCATGGTGAGTCCCCAGAGACATGGAGTTTTCCAGACTTCCAGAGGTGCTGGAAACCCAATCCAAGGTGGGGGCTGCAAGGAGTAGGTTTAAAAAGATTGGATGCACTGGCTGTAGTATATGTACCACCCACTGTGCTAGCACTGTACTGAAGAGGAAGCAGAGCTGGTTAACAGTCCACATGAGGGCAGAGGTGTAGGCAACCTGTTCATGGTCATGGTCTCATTTTATACTTGCCACAAACACCTCTCAACAAGCCAGTCTTCTCATTTGCAGACAGGCTCCTCCTCAGCTCTCAGAAGAAAATATGCCACGGTCATTTTGAGGGTGATACTCCACTAATTCAGCCCTTAGAGGAGCCTCTAGCTGTAGCACATTCCATCCTCACCCAACATCTTCCTCCACACAGGAGGGAAAACCTCAGGCATTTGTAAATGCTTTTTTTTTGGTTTTGTTTTTATTTATAATTTATTATGTATACAATGTTCTGCCTCAAGACCAGGAGAGGGCACCAGATCTGTTACAGATGGTGAGCCAGCATGTGGTTGCTGGGAACTGAACTCAGGACCTCTGGAAGGGCAGTCAGTGCTCTTAACCTCTGAGCCATCTCCCCAGGCCTTGTAACTGCTTCTATGTCAGGATTCCTGGAGACTTTAATGCAATGGCTCATGCACTCTAGAACCAAGTTTTTTTGTTGTATCCACCAGGCTTGACTTTGGTCCAGCTTTCCTCACAGGGCTGTGGCTCCAGGTGCACCTGCAGTAGATGAATTGCTGGGCAAGAACTCTCAACTGTACCTGTACATAATCAATATAGTATCATTTAAAAACACTGACATAAATGGGTAGGACTCAAAACTTTTATTTAATTCACCTTTATTGGGTGTGTAGGGTGGGGAATAGAAGAGATGCCCTGTTCTGCCCCAAACCTTTGGTCTGTGTGTGCTTGCAGTCATGGGCAGTGAGTCCAGGAGTCTGCTTTAAAACCCAAGGTAACAGAGAACTGCCAGGTCAGGTCAGGTCAGGTCAGGTCAGGTGAGTCTCGACTCAGACCTTCTTATGCCAGTGACAACTTCCTCCTGCCCAGACCAGTGATGAGGCCTGCCCCAGAGGAACACAATGGTCACACTGGTTTCCTCAAAGGCTCCTTCCTGGGGCCTGAGGAGTCTGGTGTCGCACAGCCAACCTGGCAAGGCACCAACCCAACATTCTTTCTGCAGAATATATCAGAAGCTTCTGATTGGTGGTTCTCTATTGACCGCTTTAAGTATCTTCGTGCCTAAGCCCCACCCTGTCTAGTTTTTCCGGGTATAGCTTGAGAAAGGTTGATTCCAATATGCAAAGTTAAAAACATGAACTTGGAAGGAAGAGAGTTCTGGAAGAGTTGGAGGCTAGTAGAATCCAAGAGAGCCCCCACAACCCAAGGAAACTTCAAAAAGCAAGAGGATATCCACTTCAGTTGGAGTCCAAGTGTCTGCAGACATCTTCACAACAGACTCCAGACAGGGCTGAAGAAGTAGCTAGGGGCAAAACTGGATTCTCTCCTCGCCCATACCCCTACCCCAATCCATATTTGTAACAACCCTTTGTTCTGCTTTCTTGGCACTCTAAAGGCCCAAGAAGGAAAACAGATTTTGTGTATTGGAGGTGGGGAGCCATTTTTCAATCTACTTACTCATCCAGGAAATACCCATACTGGGTGTTGTTCCTCGTCCAGGGCCCAGGTTCTCACAATGGTGATGTTGCTACAGTATCATGCAGCAAACTACAGAATTCATCATCCAGAAAGGTGAATGCTGATGTCTGAGGTTTATTTATCAGTAGACATGTGTACACATGTGTATGTATTCTCCACTGTCTTGGCAGAGGAGGTATTTTTCATTGGAGAGCATGGTCCAAAGTATGAGAAACCAAGATGAACAAAAGGAAAGCCTTCATGTACTCAGTGTAACATGTAACCCACAGTTCTATGCAACCTTAAAGCACTTGAGTTACAGAATTATACTGCACCTTGAAATCCAGTGTCCACTGTGACCCTGAGACTCATCACAGCAAGGAGAAACTAGTGAAGAGTAATCCACTTCTTACCTCTGCAATTCAGGACTTTTGACAAGGGATCCCCTTGCCTCAGGATTTCAGCCCTAGCACCTCAACCAAGGACAGGGCAATGATCTGATAATTTCCTCAAAGCTCAACCACAGTGTCCCATTCCTGGGTGGATTTAGGGATTTTTGCAATCTAAGGCAGCTGGGTCCCCAGGAATGTCTAAGTACCTTCCTGGGGTGCGTGCAAACACCACTCTGGGACTGCAGAACTTCCTGATGCCTATGCTGGAACTCTCCAAGGCAGTCCCAGACGATCTGAGCCCAGGACTTCCTGTGCCCACCAGACCTGCTCTAAACTGCCTGTAGCTCGAGGCTGACAGCACTCAGGCACACCCTTCTACCTGAGGATGAAACTCACCCTTGGCACCTTCCTATAAAGGCATCCAGCCCTGAAAAATACTTCAATTAACATATGGACAAACCCTTGTTCTGAAAACACTCCACAGCACACAGCATCTGTTTGCTGCCTGCCCCCTCCCCTTTCAAACTGCCAAGACAAGATGAAATCAACAATCACCCAATTAGAATATTTTCTCCATAGCTACACCCAGAAGTGACTTGAGTAGCAGCTTAAGCCTATAATCCCATCACTCAACAGGATGAGGCATGAGAATCACTTAGAGTTCAAGGCCAGCCTACAAGTACATAACTGTCTCAAAACTAAAAAGATTTATAAATATATAGAAAAAGTTCTCTTCAAAACTATTCATTTTACCTCTGAGGAAAGTGTGAGAGAAGACAAGTCAAAAGGCCTATACACTGAAATTTAAATTTTCTTCACACACAAAAAATGTATGTGTTTATTTTTCAATGATCCACTGTAATCAATAACACACTGGAAAACAATGAAAAACTATCAATCACATTCCAGAATTCAAGAGCTCACCCAAGATAAACATGGCCAAAATTTTTCCAACTTTCAAGGAACTTGTGAGAAAAATCATCCTTTCTACCCAGACTTGTTTTAGAGATGATGAAAGTGTGCCAGGAAGGGCAAACAGGTCTAGTTAAGTCAGGTGCTGAAATCACGCATAATTAAGGAAGCCAGCTTCTTTCACAGGAGAAGTCTGCTGCAGGGAAGCCTAGCCTAATGCTAGCCTGGCATTAGGCTACGCAACAGACTAGAATGGCAACAGACAGTGACTGTGTCAATATATGGATTAACCTGTGCCTTTGCAGAAGGCACTCTGCGAGATCTCATCAGTATTTTAAACATGAATTCATTTGCATTGGTAATTCCCTTTGTTGTTTTTATTTTACTGAGCCACAGTCTCACTTTATAAACAGAAAACTCACTACCATAGACTAGGCTGGCCTCAGATTCATAGTGGTCCTTTTGTCTCAGTCTCTCCAATGCTGGGATTACAGGTGTGAGTCCGTCACTGGCCTGAATTATTAATTTCATCTGTACAAAATTCTTATAAAACTTAAGCAAGAATAGTCACTACTTACTATGACTAATTATGACAAGTTGGGCCCTGCATAAAAAAATACTCCAAGATTTTCACCATATTCTGATGGGAAACAATCTGTAGAACACAGGACAAGCTACATAGTAAATTTCTGTAGCTACTCCTCTCTACTGAGGCAAAAAACATAAGCATAGTACCAGGAAAAAAAAAAACTTAGAAAAGCATCCATGAAACTATAACACCTGTGCTGGAACCTCCAAGCCCACTGAGCACAAGCTGTTGTCTACTGATATCACAAGGAGCAAGCAGATTCCAACATACAAAGTAAAACCCCAACCTTGCTACAAGCATGCCAGGTGGCACTCCTGTCAGTCTCAGACCATGTTCCCACATAATCTTCACACACCTCAACTATTCCAGACTGCAATCCAGAAGTTCTCTTTTCCAGGAAAGGACACTTGAACCAACGACATAACAGCTTTCAGAAAGGTAAGAAAAGTCACAGGCACTATATATGTGTGTGACATGGATGTCCTTTGTTTCCAGAACCTTCTTTAACTAAGCAGATGAACATTTACTTTCAAACATGATGATTCCAAGCAGCATCAGGTCTGAAGATTCCCAAACTTTGTAAAATCCAAGTAGTGTGTCTCACAGTGACACCAGCCTAGAATACAGGAATTCAGAAAGTGAAGTCGGGAAGATCAGGGGTTCAAGATCAGCACTAGATACATAAGACCCTGCCTCCAAAAAACAACAGCCCACAATCTAATACAAATATATCACTAATAAATGTCTCTATGTAGACCATAATCATAACCTAAAACTTTACGACTCTGTGCACAGTACTTCTCTAAGACTAACCAACCAGGCTGCCCACATCTCCGAGTTTCTGAAAAAACCTCGCTATCCTGCACCTCTGATCACAAGTTAGCCATCCCTTCTTAGATCTAATCAAAGTTACTGGAACTTGATGACCAAAATAAAACCAGACAAGCTATTGTCTTTTTAGTATGTTCAATGATTGATTGACTCATTTTCTGATTTAAGATATATGTCACTACCTCAGTCAGGTAAATGACACCGAAAGTCTTTAGATTTAGCCAAATATCCAATTAATTTTGCTCTGTAAAATACTAACTTGAACCCCTCAGTGATATTCAGAACGCTGAAGTGGAGGGATGAACCCCAGCCTCTTCCTGTCAGGTTATAGTTAACAAAACTTCACACACTACCTAGAGACTCAAACTCCAGCTCATGACAAAGACAGAACTCCCCCACACTCAAGTGCTTAGCTTCAAGAGCAACCCATTCTCTTCTTGATGAACTGAAAAGGCCAGGCAAGCACCTAGCCAGTAAACTGCAGCACTCAGGCAACCAAAGCAGGAGGATGGTATGCCTGAGGTCAGCCTGAACTACACAGAAGGCCTGTCCAAAAAATACAGCAAAAGTCAAAAAAAGTCAATGTTTTTTTTAAAGAGTACTATACAAAAGGGTCTTTTTTGATGTTCTGCATCTAAACTGGCAAATGGAAATTTCCAAAAGATTCTGAACTACGTCAGACTAACTTTGCTGAGATTAGAAAATCCTTCACTTTTGTACTGGTGGGTCTCAGGGTTACTCTATTCTGGTAGAATCTGGAAACAGAGACAGAGAGGAGGGAGGGGGCAGGCTAACCAGGTGAGGAAGGTACTAGATATTAAATGCAATGGAAAAAAGTAACGGATGCTAAAGTTTTTAAAAAGTTTAATGGAGCCAATAGTTCGGCATATAAATTGTGTTCTGGCAGACATTAGACCTGCTTTCTCTTACCAAAGAAAATGGCACGTTTTATCAAAATTTGACAACTGAGAGTAAAGGGCACTGAGATTCAGCTTCAGAGCACCAACTTAAACCAAACAATCAAGAACATCGTTATTCAACTTGGACAGAGGAAACAGGACCAAGGCAGGAAGAAAGATGAAACATGTTCCTCGGTCTCAAGTCCCTTAGGAATAGGAGTTCTGTCTTCTTGTCGGCAGCCATCACACCATCAAACCCCAATTCCAGATATATATTCACAACCACAGAAAAGCAAAAGTGAACTCCATAACTTGGTACATCCCAAGGGAAGCCTGGAAGTACTTGTGATGCACAGGCTTGTCCATTTAAGGTAAAACGACAAATTGCTGTAATTCTTCCTGCTTTTCAAACAAATAAAAGAAAGCTCCACTTTTGCAAAAATTGAAAAATACCTTATTTTCATTCCTAGTTTGAATATGGATTTCACTGTCTTAAATAAGGGCTATACCTACAATGAATACAGAATTCAATTCACACAACATTCCTAACATTCCACTCACATCCCACTCAGTCAGTAATGGTTAACTTAGCAAGGTCTCTTCACAGAAAGGTATTATTAAATGGCCGACAAAATTGCAAACTTTTAACAAAGTGCTGTAATTATCAGAAAAACCCTTACACTGATTTGCAATGGTTATTAAGGATAAAAATAGAAGTAACTGAACTGGACTACAAGTTTGCACAGAAACATTTTCACTGTCCTACTTGATATATAATATCACAGGATAGAATGGATCACAGTGCCTGGCAGGCTGACATCAGTCTTCTAAATAGACTACCATTCAGTTCAGGTAGTAAAAATGCAGATGAAACATGCTCTAAAATGTTGCAGCTACAAGAGGTCTTATATTTACCCAAAGACGACTCTGAGAGCTTTTATTTGGGTCTACCTAACATCTAGAGAATCTCCATGCGATCATCTTTTCCAGAATGAAATTCCAAACTGCACTTCTGAGAGGAATGGAGGAACAGGAAAAGTTGGATTTTACTATTTAAGTTATGTTCACATTAGTAGCAGATAAAACATATTTATCATCTTTCACCCACTATGACAACTACACACAGTAGGGCATCCATAAAAATTAAAAAAAAAAAAACCTAAAGAATAAATACCTACTCCCACCATCCATTTCCTCTCACTACTACCAAACCAAAAAGGAAGCCCACTCTCAAAGATCATGACCCATTTTTCAGGTCACTCTGAATGCAGCTTGTGTTTAACCAGAAGTAAAGTGCCTGGCATAGGAAGTAGTACTTGTTTTAAAACTGAGTATCTGAAGCCTACAGGGTTATTCTGGGAACAGGTTAATAATATTGCTATTTTCAGAGCACTAACACACACAAAGTGAATCCAATAAAGTTCTGTGTATTGATTCAGTATTAAATATTACTTGCATGACCATCATAGCACCTCTTTACATCTCACAATCACCAGAGTTAGAACTGTTTTGAAAACTGAAAACTGGGCATAATCTGATAATCAGAAATTGCACGCTAAGGAAACCAGGTGCATGGTTAAGTGTGGCCACAAAAATGGAAGCCTGCAGATCTGGCTTACTAGCCAGATCAAGGTTTTAACAATTGTAGGAACCTGGCAATACTGTTTAAGCAAAAATACTCAACACAGCAGGAAATGGACCAAAAAATAAAAATAAGAAAGCATTCTATAACCAAATAAACATCTGATATTTCCTTTCCCTTTGAGAATAAATACAGTTAAGGTCACTTTTAGCCTTGGAACGGATATGTTTGCCTATGATGATCTTGCTAATGACTACACAATTATCTCATGTCCTCTGCTAGGATTATAGTTTGAGAAAGCCATAGTTACAGGAGGCATCTACTGTAAATACCTAGAACTTCCTTTTATGGCAACCAATAGAGAATTCACTTGTCTTAAACAGTGAACAAGGGAAGATGGCCTCATGTTTCCTTTGCAATAATAGTATATGTTGAGGATCGAGTGGCTTTCAAGCAGCATGGTGGGTGTGAAAATGTCTGCAGTTTAGAGCATTCTGTTGCGTTTATGGGTTGGTGAGTCTGTAATGACATCGCCACACTGGGCTGAGGTACGCTTTCTAGTTCCACCATTGTCCAAGTGGAGTGCCATTTCTTCTGTTATGAAAGTGTTCAAATCGACATCATGGAGTCCATTTCTCCTTCGACTAGCATTCGGTCCACTGCTTACATGTGTAGGAGAGCCTGGGGTACTCGAACGCACGCTTATACTAGCCATTGCACCACTAAGACCTAGGAAGAAGAAAAGAGGTTTTAGAGTTGCTCAATTAGTCGACCCTTCTGAAAGCAATCCACTCTATTTTCCATGTTGTCACAATGTCAAAGAGTGCCTGCTGGCGTTCTTTGTAACGGGTCAGCAGAGAATAAATTTATTCTGTAAGGACCAATCATCTGGCTTTGACCTTCATTTTCTTGACAATACAACCATTATTCGTTATAATGGCAATTAGCAATGATGAAAAGCTACATGTATCAAATACTGTGCTAGGAATACAAAGATATGAAAGTCTCCCATCTATACTATTAGGCAAGTACTATATATAATTTACAGACCAGGACAGGAGATGCATGCTTGAAGCAGGGGCATTTTATTTGGTTCAATGTCACCATTCTTGCAATGTCTCTGTAGTGTGTCTGTGCATGATGTATGTAGAGAAAGCAAGAAAACATTTCTAGGTCTGAGTAGGCTTAGTCCAACAATCCTTTTAGATAACGTGACTGTATAATCTATAATCCCAACACTCCATTATTAAGCTTGGAAAATCACTGTTAAAAATGATTCTGGACCACTGGTGGGGATGCCCTGGACAAACAGGGCACTATCATTATCCAAGGTCTGGACTGTATCTGGCAGACACCCTTAAGAGAACAAGAGCCCAAGTCAATACCATCCCCAATCCTTCAGGGATGAAAGAGTAAGGAAGGGTAGGGTTTCATGTTCAGGTTCTTAAGTCTCAGCACTAACTGTTGAACCTTTGTTGCTTAGAACAGGAGTAGTTAAGAAATAAAATACACATTCTGCTCTGAATATTCAGGGTATGCCTGCAAAGCCATGTGCCTGACCAGGACATATAAACTATAACATTATAGTTTAAACACTAGCATGGACAGTCCATCTCCCATTTCATGAATTTCTCCCTCACTCAAATTTTGCCACTACCTGAATAAAGAGAATGATCTAGAATCACTGATGTTTCCAAGAGTAAGAATTCCACCTGATCTTTAAAACAAACTTCGAGGTTTGATCTAGTAATTTTGAATTCTATTTCAAAAAAAAAAAGTTTGAAGATTAAGTGGAAAAACTATGCATCTACCAATTCAAATCTACTAAATCCCAAAGTTGTTCTTACTACACAAAGACTTCTCCCGCTTCCCTGTCTTTCAGTCACCCAACCAGGCCCCGCCCCTCCCTATTCTAACCCCATCAAGATGCACCTTTTTTTTATAATGGTAATCTGGGGAAAAACGAAAGTGTCCCTCTTTATTTACCCCTCTACCTTTCAAAGGCCAGCACTTGTTTGATTTTCGTTTTCTTTCTTTGGGGGTGGGAAGGCATTGATCCTGGCATGCTTCCCAGGTCAGGAATGTTAGTCCTCAAAGTAACCCTAGGATATATAGCTCCCTTCAGCAAGACAAGACTACCATACAAAAGTATCTCTCCCCTCCCCCACACCCTACCAAGGTCATCAGGTAGTTTTTTTGGCTGAGTCTCAGCAAAATAGGGCAAGGGGAGTCCACACACTAATGAACTGTTTGTTGCACTGCCTCCTCGTAATATAAAAATTGTTAGGAGGATGAAACACAAGAATTGCCATTAAGTTCCAGGTGAAGAATCTATTCTCAGAAATCTGTCTCTCCTCTCTCTCTCTCACAGGTCATGACCCTATTCTCAGAAATCTGCCTCTCTCTCACACAAGTCAAGACCCTATTTTCAGAAATCTGTCTCTCACACATACATAATACACACAACTAATTTTAGTTTTAGGGTTCAAGGCTAGCCTGCCTCTTAGACTCACCTTGACAGCTCTTCAACTTACCCTTTTTAGCCTACCCTAAGACTTACTGTGTATCACCAGTATCTATGATTAGTGATTCTTTTTGAAGTCAGGACTGTTATTTTTTTTCCCGACTTTGCTCAGCCAGAGTCCATAAGGCTCACAACTCTCCTGAGATTACTAAGTCTACATTTCTCTTTTAGCCTCATGATGGTGCTTCCTTCCCACTTGATACTTTCCACTCCTTCCTGTCCTCCCCACCTACCAGCTGCTTCCTCAGCTGCCCTATGGGCTTTCCTTCTGCCCCTTTGACAGACAGGTGTATCACATATTGGGAGTTCTTTCACCCCTTAGCTTGCAATCCCTATCTTGTTCTCAAAGGCCCACTCTTATTTCTAACTGCTTCCTGAAGAGCTCAGACTTAATAGCTCCATGAGGAACAACACTTCTTTGTCCTCAACACAGAGGCTTAAACAAACAAACACAAGGAAACCAAAATCCAGAGCTTATACAGCACAATCAACCATCTCCTCCTATGGGCAGGCTTTCCCTATCTACCTGATAGGACTTAACACACTGCTTGGTACTGAATATTCACAGAACTCTGATAAAGAACAATGCTTCAGAGTCCTGCCCCACGTTTCAAAACTCATTGAAATTCAGGGCTACAATTCAGGAAATAAACCCAAGTTGTTGCTGGTTAGTCACTTAAATCAATGCCATCACTTTAGACTCAACTATCCATCCAACTTGCTGATTTTTATTACCCCTACACAGAGACCATTAACAACTTGCTGAGAAAAGCCTGCTTTTCTTCCTAGCCCTATAGGCAAAAACATCCTACTAGATGATATCCAATGGTTCAAAAGCCCTCTGTACTTGCCCTACCTCCTGTTTATCAGTAAATCAGGCAGGGCTTACCCTCTACCTGCATTTTCCTCCTGAAAGCTGGAACTAAAGACATGCAAGGACCACTACACCCAGCCTTTTCTCTAGTGTGTTTGTGTGTGTTTTGTTTTTTTAAAAAACAGGGTCCTGTTCTCTGTAGCTCAGGCTAGCCTCCACCTCACAACAGTCCTGCCTAAGCCTCCCAAATGCTGAATTAAAGTCCAAGTTACAATGAACAGTTACCATCATTTATACTTGCTCCAGGATGCAGAGGTTCTATAGTAATTCTACTGTAAAATCTGAGAGCTGGGCAATAAACTGGTCTACTTCCATAATTCAGAATCCCTTTTGCAAATGAAACTACAAGGGGACTTCAATCAGCCAATGCATACTCTTCATGAATGTTCATGATGGCGAGGACAACTACCAAAGACTCAAAAGCACTCCAGCAAGGAGCAGACTAGTCACTTCCAGCCAATGTTTATTGATTCAATTCTCCATGAAAAAGAAAATACATTATGCAGCAATTTGGCCAATCTGAAAATCCCCATAACACCTGGAAAAGCATCTTTCTCTATAGAGTACTGGTTTTAACTTCATGGTGCATGTTACCTATCCTCAGCTATGACAATCTTTTCAAAGTTTGAGTCACTAATGTTCCCCAAAGAAGACTTTTCACAAGAGTCAAAAACAAAAATTAAGATTATAACCACAGAGGGGGAAAAGCAATTTTAAACAGCCCAAATTTTATTTTGAAAACCAGTGACAGCTAATGAAGCCACTTTCGAAATCTTGCTCTGCCACATGAACACAATCAGCCCATACAAATACAGAAAATCTAAACATGCTTCAGAACTAAAAAACTAAGTTGTACGTCCTTAGGACATACAACTTAATTTCTACCAAAAATGTGTTTTTCAAGCGGACTATAAAAATACCATTTGACAGAAGCAGAATAGGTAGCATTAGACAGAAAAGTCTCAATTATTTAACATAAGATAACAAACTCACGCTTTAATGTATCTGCATCCATTTGAAATGAGTAATATAGTAATTTTAAAAAAAAGCTTAGGATGATTTAATCATTCGTTGAAAACTCCCAGTGGTGTGGAAACAAGTTTACAGTCCAGGTTAGAGAAATCCAGATTACATGGAAATCATTAAAAATAGCACATCACTATTATTTTCAAACCATTTCATCATTTCATACTGTAATATGAAAATGCTGTTTGCATAATCGATTACATAAAATTCCAGTTTCCCAGCATTAAGTCACAGAGAAAGAACAAATCCCCACTCAGAAAACCTCACAGCCCAATTGAGGCTGCCATCTATGCTCTCCTGACTTTCAGCACCAGCCCTAGGGGTGCACAAAATGATGGCAAACCACAAGTTCAGATCCCTCTGCAGACTGCTCAACAAGCATTATCTGGGGAAAAGGAGGGGGGCCTAAATCCCTCAGACTTTGAAGTGGTATCAACCTGCCTGAGAGAGCCCTAAAAAGTTGGCATTCTCTTCCTTTGAAATGAATTGTATACTCAAGTGTGAGCGCTCCCTGTGCAATGTGCTGAGTGAGGTGCAAGCACGTGCAGTGTCAATGTCACATAGTGTTTTTAGAGTTCAATCATTAAAAAAAATAACAATCCTACCAGGAAGATTCTGGTCATTTAAAAGTAGATACCACTCCCCACCCCAATCTGTAAATTGTAATACTGAATTTTTATTGAAGTAAAGCACACTAAATCAAGCCAATTACAAAGGTACATTGTGTCACACCAAGAAAACATTTTCAGTTATACTGACAGCCCAAAATGCTTTCCATTTATCAAAGACATCATTTTTGAAAGACAGTTTTTAATGCCACAGGAAATAAGGTTCACGACGTTAAGTGAGAAATGTAAGATACAGTACCATATATGCAATATGATCAACTGTGAAATAATATTTATACATTGAAAAAAAGACTAGAAAAATTAATCATTTGGCTGTATTTGTTTCTATAGAGTGAAATCACAAGATATTGAACCTTTTTGCTTTTGGTAAATATTCCAAAATGAAACTCAGATAATTCAACTGTCTAATAGCTACCAACAGATTACTAGGGTAATTAAACTGGCTTTGAGATCTCATAGCCTTTTAATTTTTCCACTACAATATCCAACACAATGTTATAACAAGTCCAAGAAAATTCTGTTTTATTAATATTGAATACCTAGTCTATCTCCAATACCTTTGGTTATTTAATATCTTTAATGTACATAAAATATCAACTTTTCATCTAAAATTAATGTGATAAGTGCCCTGCTATAATTTTATTGGTCTTGGATTCTGGTTTGAGGAAAGACAGTGATTGTAAAAGTTCCGTCTAGGCATTTGTAGTGCACACCTTTAATCCCAGCAATTGGGAGGCAGAAGCAGGTAGATCACTGTGAGTTCGAGGCCAGCCTAGTCTACAGAGTGAGTTCCAGGAGAGTCAAGACTGACTGTTACAGAGAAACCCTGTCTCAAAGAAACAGAATAGAAAATAGAAAGCCAGACAGTGGTGGCGCACACCTTTAATCCCAGCACTCAGGAGGCAGAGATAGGCGGATCTCTGTGAGTTTGAGGCCAGCCTGGTCTACAGAGAGTTTCAGGACAAACTCCAAAACTACAGAGAAATCCTGTCTCAGGAAAAAAAAAAAAAAAAAAGAAAATAGGGGGGGAAAAAAATCAAATGCAAATGATTAAGAGATTGCTTTGGTGCCGAAATCTCTTACACAAGCTCCAAGGATGTTTTTTTAAACCATCTGCTGAAAATCTATCAACAGTTCACATACTTCAACAGGAAGCACCTGGCAACAATATTCAACAAACACTACAATATTCCACACACCAGGATTGTTTCTCCTCAATGTAAAAAAAGAGGGGTAGGGATTCGCTTGTGGACCATGAAAGATGAGCAGACAGCAACAAACCCTCAAAGGTTGGTCCTAGCCAGTCCTCTGCCATAAAAAAAAAAAAAAAGCAGTTTCTTCTATATTATCTCCTCACTTTAATAGCTTATAAGCATCTGTGTTAGCTCTCAAGATAAAAGTTTTCATGTTATTGCTGAAGCATCAGAAGGGATGGTAGAATGAAAGAAAGGAAGAGAACCAAGGTAAGTTCTTCCAGGTGCTGTCAAGTGTCCTACTTATCACAGATCTCCTAAATGCAGTTATTTCTCTCTTGAAAAAAATCACTCTGCCACATATAAGTCCAAGAATGTTACAAAATAACCACTGTGAGTCTGTAGGAGAAGAAAATCTGCTGATTCATGATGTCTAAAGTCACACCTTTCCTTTTGGAGTTCTTAATGCTTCCTGTGTGAGGAATTAGGAATTCTAGGTAAGAATTCTTGTCACACTTTATATTACTAAATTCAAATTCCTATGACTGTCTTTTCTTACATGCCCTACCTAGATTCTCTAGAGCCTAGGAGCTACCAAGGAACTTAGCTGACTTAGGCTAAGGATGGAGCTTAGTACATACAAGAAAGTCCAGAGTTCATTCAGAACCACAAGGAAAATAAAGTAAATATCACAAGGCTCAGACTTTTACTCTCCACCAGTCAAATGAACAAACACACACTGTGCCTCAGACTGATCTCCCCTAGGCTTATATGTTTCAGGAGGGTGTTAATTTTACCAGATCAGACATTCCTTGAGATTCATCATTTTTATAATCACCTGTCCCTATGTCTACAAAATAACACCTGGTATTCACTCTAAGTAAATGTTATCTATAGAAAGTACTAACCTACAGAGAGACAACATACACACTTGTATATCATTATACATACATGCATTCTAAACTGCAGAAAACCCACAACAAATCCACAAACAAAACGAAGGGTTTTCAAACGAAAAAGGTTTCAACCTTCAACACTAAGGAAACTTGTCCTAACTTACCAGGTAATCCTTTTTAAAGGTACCTTTCCAAAGACTGGAGTATCACTCAAGGGTAGAGCGCAAAGCCCCTGAGTTTGATCATCAGCATGCATATACACACACACAAAAAAATGCCTATAATCTCAGCAATCGGGAAGGCTAAGGCAGGAGATTCCCTGAAGTCCAAAGTTCAAGACCATCCTGTTCTACACAAGCTCCAGGCCAGCCAAGTATGTACAGTGAGACCCTGTCTCCCAAAAAGAAAGAATGAAGGCAGTAAT
This sequence comes from Myodes glareolus, assembly GCF_982192425.1. Classification (NCBI taxonomy): domain Eukaryota; kingdom Metazoa; phylum Chordata; class Mammalia; order Rodentia; family Cricetidae; genus Myodes; species Myodes glareolus. Next base: position 101,418,345 of record NC_142034.1, on the reverse strand, counting down.
AATTACAACAAAAGATACTGTTTGTTTCTCTTTTAATTTTATAATGTATCATAATCATAAAGGCTTCATTGTCTGAATTTGCCCAAGTACTTTTCCCAAATCTCACTGCTTTTTTCAACACAAAAATAATTTAAAATTGAGAATATGATATCTTAAACTAAAATGCCAAGTAAGAGCAATAATTCCCACCAGTGCCAAAAGGGACACCAGATCCTGCATGTATAGGCCTGAATTAAAAACAGTATGTACTTTTAGAAGAACCACCTAAGCCCAATGGGTTGAAGTATATTACAAAAGTCAAGATTGTCATGAAAATAATTTTTGGAATGAAAATAGATACCTTTGATTTTTAAGAATCAGTGTGGACCAGAGTCAGTAACCTACAAAGCCCACTTGTGTTATGAGATGACAGAGAGTGAAGCTTTACTAGTTATGAGATTGAGTAAAGTTTGTTTTGGTAACAAGCCTTGCCTCTAGAATGTATGTGCTTTCCTACTCTGCACCCTTGCATTTATCTCCATAACAACAACTCTAAAGGAGCCTAAGGCTCTCCAAACAACACTAGCTTGAACAGGAAAACTCAGAACCAACTTCTCTAGCTTGTCCACAGGAACCAAGCTCAAGAATTTAGCAAGTAATAAACAGGCAAAAACAAAAACAACAACAACAACAAAAAAAAAAAAAAACCAGTAAGACAGGGTTGAAGAGATAGCTCAGAGATGCAATGACTGCTCTTCCAAAGGACCCAAATTTGACTCCCAGCACGTGTATGGTAGCTAACAACCACCTGTAAATCCAGTTCCATGGGATCCAATGGCAATGCACACAAAAGATACACAAACATACATGCAGGCAAAATACCTGTATGTGTGTGTGTGTGTGTGTGTGTGTGATATTTACAAAAATAAAAAATAAAGCTTTAAATTAAGTCTGTAGAGTGATACCTGGAATTCACTACAAGCGAGGAGAAAAGTTGTAGTTGTCAGAACAAGAACATTTAGACAGAATCATGGAGGGACAGGTAGGTAAGCAGTCTAGTTGATTCTCATATACTATCACATAGAAATCACTTTAATAAAGATGGTATTAGATGTTAAGCACATTGCCCAAGGTTGCATAGGACATGTGGCCTGCACATAAAAATTATGCACTCTTCCTACCACAGTAAGTCAAGGATACCAGAAGCTAGCCACCAAACATCCATCCTCAAAAACACTTATCCAGATTCACTGAAAGGAGAATCCCAGACACATAAAATTTTAATGTTTCTTCTAAATTTTTTCTGAAATGATCTCAAGATCTTTCCCACCCACCTAAGTAAGCCCAGGGATGAGGGGAAAAGATGAGTGATAGAAAAAGACACCCTAAAACCATACATAGAGACAAGTAAGCAGGAGCACAAATTTTAGAGCCAGATGGATCCCAAATAACCCATTCTATCACTTACTAACCTGCTCTACCACAACAAAATTAGCCTTTCTCCATCAATGAACAGAGCGGGTGAGTATTAAATGAGAAACCTTCGGGCTTGGTAATACACAGTATACTAAGAAGCCCCAGGTCTGCAAACCCAGCACTTGAGAGGCAAAGACAAGAGGATCACTAGCTAAAAATCCAAAGCTAGTCTGGTATACAAAGCAAGCTCCGAACCAACAGGCTCCTCAGTGAGAACAAGCATCAAAAGACAGACATCTTTTAGTAAATATACACAAAATAAAGAAACTTTTCACATAAAATTAAAAAACTTTTTTTAGTATATACCAAAGACTAGTTCTCAAGAGGACCTGAACAAATCCACCACCAGTTGACATTCCAAGGTAGATCAGGAAAATATCACAAGGACAAAACCCTAAATGAAGAGCTACTTGCTGCTGAGTGAAAGAGAATCGAGTCTTCAATTCCAAGTGGTGAGTCTTAAACACATATAATATACATCGAGGTAAATGAACAGGTTATAGTTATTTATACATGTATAAAAAACAGTAACTAAAAAAGTAAATTTGAGAGGAACATGGGAGAAGTTGGAGGGGGAAAATGGGTGTGTAAATGATGTATATCCATGTATGAAGCTGTCAAAAAATTAATGTAGAAAATTTATGTAGAAATGTCAAAAAATTAATGTAGAAAAAAAAAGGACTACCTCTCATGGTTTCATTCTCAGGACCAGCAAATTCTCAGTTGTTCTAATGCAAGATTCCTTTCCAAGAATGGTACACAGATCACTCCTCTTTCCAAAGGTTCTCAGTCCCCAAGTGCTGTTTACAGTCACTTCTAGACCTCTGTATTTATTCCTATGGTAAATTCAGAAGCACAATTAACCATATTCTTTGCTAGGTTCTATAAAAGCAAAAAGGAAAGGCACAACATGCCCTCAATCATCAGAAAAGTATAGCATCTGAACACAGTGAGACCCTGTTCAAGAAAAGCTTTAAGAATGGAAAGTCAGATGTAATGACACACACTTACAATTCCAGTACTACAGAGACAGGAAGACCACTCAGATGCTCAAGGCCGCCTTTCTGCATATCTATATACTGAGTTGCAGGCCAATCAATATGTTATAGTATGTTACTACTAACTACATTTAAAAACAAAAAAAAAGCACATGCCTGTAAATCCTAGAATCTGAGAGGTAGTGGCATAAGGACCAGGAGTTAAAAGAGTTCTAAGACAATCTGAACAACAGGAGACCCTGTCTTACAGTTTAAAAGAAATGGGGACAATAGACCAGATGTCGTTGTATACATCTGTAATCCCAGCACTCAAGAGAAAGAGTCAGAAAGGGCAGCCGGGCAGTGGTGACACACGCCTTTAATCCCAGCATTCGGGAGGCACAGGCAGGTGGATCTCTGTGAGTTCGAAGTCAGCCTGAACTACAAGAGTGAGTTCCAAGACAGGCTTCAAGAAAACCTGTCGCAAAAAACAAAACAACAAAACAAGAATTCAAATCTAGCCTGTATTAAAAATAATGATGAAAATAGAGAGAAATGGATGAAAAAAAAGGCCATGTCACAAGTTACATGGTCAATGAAAACAGGTGGATAAAGAGATTTGTGAGACATTAACAGTAGAGCTGGAATACTGATCCCAAATCAAAACCAGACTACAATGGGTTTCTATTTGCCCTTGTAGGACAACAGAAAAATCTTAGGCAAGGCAATGACAAGGTTGGGAGGGTGGGAAGAAGAAAGATCATTCCAGTGGTTTTATAAAAGATAGTCTGGCACCTAAATCATGTCAGAAATAACAGCAATAGCAGATCACCCTAAGCCCAAACACACCTCCTCCAGAGACCCTTCCACAAGCCTGCTCATAGCCAAGCTAAACTGTGAGATAGCCCTTTCTGCTGTTCCTCCTCCCAATTTTACCCCACACCTAAGACATTAAGATAAATCATCCTATTGTTTGTCTCAACAGAAAATGGAAGTACCCTTCATCTATCTCTTTCTAGAGAGTACACAAACTGCTTGCTGCATAGCTATATAGAGGAGGAGATTGTATATATTTGCCGAGGTTAGTGTGAAATGTCATCTAATGTACAGTTCAGTGGTACAGCACTTGCCCAGCATGCACAAGACCCTAGGTTGAAGCCCTAGTACTCGGGAAGGAAAAAAAGGGAAATGTCATGTGTAGCAAATGCTCACAGGACACCCTGAAGGATGTGAACCAGAAGACAAAAACATATGAGGGACAGCCAACAGAGTTCTAAATGACAAGTAGAGAGATCTAGAAGTTAAAAGTAAGAGGCCCCTAAAGAGTCTACAGGAAGTGGCAGCTAGGGTTAGAGATTCTGTAAAATCTAATGTAGGTCAGTCAAGGAACCTGAGAAAAAGGTCAGAAACTCAAGTAGCAAAAGAGAACGAAACACCCTAAAAGAGAAAGGGTGTCATCAGAAAGGTTAGCAGAAAATAACCAAAGTACTCTGGGTATTTCTGGTCTACATGAATTAGTGTTTACATAAAAAGGAGAATGTGGTGGGCTGGAGAGATGGCCCAGTGGTTAAGAACACTGACTGTTCTTCCAGAAGTGCTGTGTTCAATTCCCAGCAACCACAACCATCTGTAATGGGATCTGATGCCCTCTTCTGACCTGCAGAGCACTCATACATAAAATATAAATTAAAAAAAATTTAAAAAAAAAGATTCTGAGAGAATCTCTCAGTAGATTTTCAGTGTTATTTTAAGAATTAACCAAGACAAAAAAAAAACCAATTAGCATGAGCCTATATATTTCATTTTCTGTGAATGTAACATCTATAGTATACAGAAAATAAGCAACATGCTACAGAAAAGTGATCAAATAAAGCATAGGTTAGTCTTATAAGTCTTATACACTGCTAACCACCATCACTTAGTTTTGACGGAAGTTGTTTGATGAGCATTAAATGGAGCATTTTTCTGGACTATGGAATGAGACCTTTCTTTTAAAAAAAATAGTAAGTGGTGGTGCATGCCTTTAATCCCAACACTCTGGAGACAGAACTCAATGAATTTGAGGTCACCCGGGTCTACACAGTGAGTAGGGGCCAGCAGGGCTGTGTAGAGACCTATCCCAAAACAAAAAATAATAATCCTATAGCAGTAGTTCTCAACCTTCCCAAATGCTGTGACCCTTTAATAGAGTTTCTCAAGCTGGGCTTACCCCCAACCATGAAATTATTGTGTTGCTACTTCATAACTGTAATTTTGCTACTGTTATGAATCATATAGTGTAAACACGGTTATTTTTCAATCGTCTTAGGTGAACCCCTGTGAAACAGTGGTTGGGCCCCTAAAGGTTTGAGAACCACTGTTAAAAGTCACTACAGCTTCTGTTAATAACAGCTACCTCCTTTCCTTTCCAGTCCGGGTAACACAAGCCCCTCCCTGAGGCTAAGCTGTCAGCTCATGATGACCACGTTCTACCACATACACTGGGAAGGCAGTGACCAAAACTGCAACATGTCAGAAGAGATGAAAACAGGAGTTGATAGAGTGCACTGCTTAGGGGTTGAAGAAACCTAATATACAAAGGGATTGTGCCTCTTATCAAAAAGGAATCTAACAAAAAAGTACAACTCCACTGCAGCATGCTCCTTGACTTCTTCTGTCACATAACCACCCAAGGAACAAAACCCTTCACCTCCTTGTACCTGGATCAAGCAGCCATTCTTCTGTTCAAACCTCATAAAAAACATGGACTCTGCCAAATACTCAGTGATCCATCCATTAACAAGGACTGTATCCTAAAGCTCCCAAGACGTGAGACTAGAATTGTTAGTCTTGTGTTTCATACAGGGCATCATCATCTGTACTAGTTTAGTTTATAAAACAATCAGTAAAACAGCTTGTGTCTATTTATTTTCTATTTCATACTTCTGTACACCAGAATGTTTTTCTTAGTCCATTCCTTAAAATAAAATATCTATTGGAAATGTTGAAATAGAACCCACTTTTGATTGAAACTACACATTAAGCTGGTTCCCAGTTGATGAGGTTATCCCGGGGTGGGGGGGGTCCTTCTTTGACACTCCCCATCTACATGAAACACTCTGCAATCACCTCAATAGTCCCTGCTATTTTTTTCTCCCAACAACGAAAGACATTATGTGTAAACAGATGTTTTTCGTAGAGGTATTTATTGGGGGTGGAAGGGATCCAGGAACTAATGAATACACTTAAGAGGGAAGTTATCCCTTTCATAAAATTATGAAGAACATGATGTTTGCTTCCATTGCAAACACAAATAAATCTGCCTCGCCATACTCTTTCCATTCCTCCTTGCTCTAAAATTTCATGAATTTAGATTCACCCTCCAATAAATCCAATGAAGTACTCTAAAAACTCATAATTTGACTTTATATTTCAAAATTGACTATGCAAATAATTCACAAAAAACTCTGGTATTTCTACCCAATTAAGATGTTTTCAAATTAATCACCCTAAGAGTTCAATACAAATCAGATAAGAATATCATATAGTCATTTGTCTACCTTACCATTTAATTAACAATGCCCTCTTACTAATCCAAAAAGCCTCGTTTAAACCTTCAATAAGACTAGCACTCTCCTCAGTAAACTGACAGCCATTAGAACACGACATTCAAGTATAATTGTTTCTAAAAATTCTTTGAAGAGGCCCTAAAACTTTAACCCAAAACTGTTTAACTACATGACTTTAGTTTAGAGGTACAAACCTGTCAAGGATACACTGTTTCAAAAAAAAAATAATAAAATAAAGAATACACTCTGCTCAAATATGTACTGAATTAGTTATTTTACTGTGAATTCACCATAGGTAAAATTTATTTTTACTAGTTTTATACTTACATTTATTAATGCCCTCATAACTTAAGCATAAGTAATAGTCCTCTCTACAACTATATCTTATAAGACTCTCAAAGTTCAAAAAATAATAAATCATAGGTTGAACAAATTGGATCTGAAAAAACACACTGGCACTTAGGATAAGAGTTTCCTCATGGAATCTGGGCTGCCTTTTACTGTATATATCCTGATACTATTAGCTAGCAAGCAAGGCTTGTTTTGTAAAACTGGCTCTGTAGGATACTAGTATGTAGGAAAAATATTTGAAGAATTCAATCATAAGAAATGACAATATTTGAGAGGAAACTATATCGCATGCTGCCTTTCACTAAATCAATCTGACATATTATACACCTCTTATTGTTTTTCCAAATTTAAGAGGAAATATGTGACACACTAATCCAGTAGGGGGAAAAAACTACCTAAATAGTAATAATATCAGAAAAAGTATGCAATCATAGGTATTGCATTCATATAAATTTCTTCTTGGAATAAGTGCTTTAACTAGAAAGTAAATCTGAAATGGCGTGGAGGGAGGCAACGCTTTTCCAGCTCTCATCTTTTCACTAGGGATACAAGAAAGAAAGTAAATTAGAAATGGTTGTCAAAGGAAGTACGGTCTCTGGAGACATTAAAATTTCCAAGATATAGAAGCCATTTAGACCATATCTCACTGTTTATTTGCAGGTTAGCCTTATTTTAAAGACCTATGACCATTTCTATGGCCTAAAAATGTTAGCTGTCAACAGGACGCATGATCTGACTCACTTCTACCTGGCTAGTCACCTGTTTGATCATGTGTCCATCTTGGTTTCAAACAAGTCTTACTTGGTTGCTGTTATTTTTTTCACAGCAGTTTAACATGTCACAGAGTAAGTAGCCCTCTCTATTTCTTATGGAAGTCTGTAGTAGACAGTAACAACAGCAAATTTATCACTGAGAAAGAACATTTCCCTATCTCTCTAATACTAGATCCTCTGAGCCAAGAACACATTTTCATGACAGATCTGGCCTGGGAAATAGTGATGACTTGGCCACTGGCTAGACCTCTCACAACCCTATCCACCTAAACAATAAAGATTTGAAGGACAGCAGCAGAGGGAGTATGACTTCTCCAACCTCTTTCCCCTGGGCTACCAACTTACTCTCTATACTAGATAACCAAAGGTGTTAAAGATAGTCCCTGTTTTCCATGATAACAAATTCAAAAATTCCTGTCTTACTTGACTATCATGGACCAAGCACTCCAAGCAACTACAACTAACAGAATTCTTAAGACACAAGGACTTTCCCCTTGCCTCAAAAAGACTAAGAAAACATGTACAACATGTGGGTGCAAAACAATAAATTCTAATAAATGGTGCAGAAATAATTACTGTAATACTAATAAGCTCAAACTAACCCGTTAAATGGGCTGCCAATATATGTTTGTAGCTTGCATTCTATTTCAACACTTCTAGAACCAGTATTTACTATATAGACAAAAACAGACAATATATCTGGACCTAACCCTAAACATGAAAATAGGTCCACAGGCACACTCTTAACCATTTTCCAAAGAAATATGTTTAAACGGCTTTACCATGCAGAGCTATGGCTTCCCGGAAGGGTTGCAAATCAGTCTCTACAGATGAGCTAGTTTCCGTTGAAGTAGCTCGGTTAGGGGACACTACAGTCAGTCTTGGGGGAGCTCTAGAGTTCCGTGGTGGAGGAACCTTTCCACACAGGAAGCTGATCAAATCTTCTCTACGAATAGTTCTTCTGCGCTTTTTAACCCAGGCCAGCACATCCTTATTGCGTCGCTGATAGCCAATCTGAATTCCAATATCAAAACTTCGCTGATGGGTATCCACGCTTTCTATTAGAAATAAAAAGAAAAGGAAAATATACAGTTATCATCACAGTTGCACTATATTTGCTCCTAAAGAAATCCACTTTGCACATTAACCAAAATGAATAAGCTATGAGCAGTCTTTTAATCCAAAATATACCATAGTAATGTTTAAAACATTAAACATTTAATCTTCTAAGTCTAAAGTTCAAGACATAATTCTAAACCTTAACTTCCAACCCCTGCCAAAAAGATAAACACTGCATACACAAATGGAGGAACTGTTTTTCTTTAGCCAAAGTAACTTGTCAAACTTTAGCCTATTTTAGAGTAGTAGGTGTTACTTGAGAAATGAAGACACCTATCCACTCTTGAATGAGTACTACTGTGTCCCTATTACAAGTAAACCAAAAGACCCCACTCACTACCCTCAATATATTTGCAGTCTGCTTCCAAACAGCATATTTTTGTAAGTCATAACCATTCCCTTGCCTTAAATTTCCCCAGATGAGCCTCCCAGTGTATACTGAAACTCAGTTCAGCAAAATAAACCCAGACATTCAGTTTTTCTATGTAGTTAGAAACAATATCTCAAAGTTTAAAAGTCCCTCCAATTTCTTTTGAAGTCTGAGCTAGTAGAACACATGGAGTATATTTTATTTTAGGAGACAAGATCTCACTATGTACCCTGGCTGGCCTCAAACTACATAGTAGCCTCTAACAGGAAAAAAGAAAAATCATACAACAAAGTGGTTTGTCTCACTAAGACCAATCATCCAGACATCAGAGATCCCAAGGTGAATAAATCTCATTTAAAACAACAACAAAGCAGTAATAGTAGTTAAATAGGGCAAAGACTAGCTTAGCATGCAAGTCTTGGCCTCAATCCCCAGTTTTCATGGTCAAAAGCAGGGTGACAAGAGTACAGCTGTGTTGAAGGAGGTAGTTTGTTCGTTCCTGACCACTCAGACCCAAAATAACCATACAGAAACTATATTATTTAAAACACTGCGTGGCCAATGACTCTAGCATATTCCTAGTAAGTTCTCACATATTAAATTAACCCCATTTCTATTATTTTATATTTTACCACGAGGCTCGTGGCCTACCAGCAAGATTCCAGCTAATAGCATGCATCTTTTCCCTCTGGCTGCTACATGGTATCTCTGGATTCCGCCTTCTTTCTCCCAGCATTCAGTTTAGTTTTCCCCGACTACCTCTCTTCTGCCCTGCTATAGGTCCAAAGCAGTTTCTTTATTAATCAATGGTAATCACAGCATACAGAGGGAAATCTCACATGACAGCTGTATAAGCAGGACTCTGCAACAAGACTTTCTCTGTAGTAGATGGTAAATCTTGTATACTCTTTAATCACAGAACTCTGGAGGCAGAGGCAAATGGATATCTGTGATATCTAAGTCAGCCTGGTCTATAAAATGAGTTCCAGGTCCAAAGACCACAGAGTTCCTATCTTTAAAAAAAGGTAGAATGACAACTGGGATAGGTCCAGCCTCTGTCTCTGCCTCTGTCTCTGTCTCTCTCTCTCTCTCTCCCCTTCTGGTTTTTCAAGACAGGGTTTCTCTGTAGCTTTGAAGCCTGTCCTGGAACTCGCTCTGTAGACCATGCTGCATGCTGGCCTGAAACTCACAGAGATCCACCTGCCTCTGCCTCCTGAATGTTAGGATTAAAGACATGTGCCACCATCGCCCGGCTAGGTCCAGTCTCTTAAAATGTAAGTTCAAACAGGCTAAATAGATGCCTCAGCAGATAACTTACTGCTCTTGCACAGGACCTTTGCTCAGCACCCACAAGGTAGTCCAAAACCCATCCCAGCACTCAGAGGCAAGAGGATCTCTGGGAGTTCAAGGCCATCCTGGTCTACAGAGCAAGCTTCAGTACAGTCAGTACACAGAGAGACCTTGTTTTTAAAAACCAAAAACTTCAGGCTGGAGAGATGGCTCAGAGGTTAAAAGCATTGGTTGCAATTTCAGTGGTCCTGAGTTCAATTCCCAGCAACCACATGGTGGCTCACAACCATCTGTAATGAGATCTGGCACCCTCTTCTGGCCTGCAGGCATACATGTGGACAGAACACTATATACATAATAAATAAATCTCTAAAAAAAAAAATCAAATAAATACCAAAAATTCCAAACCATTATAACTCTGAGAAAGTAAATGAGTCTAATTTCAGATATAAAAAGGCAAGAGTGAGATCATTTCTCCATTGTCACTTGTACAATCCAAAATCACCATCAACCAAATCAGTATCTGCTGCTTTCTCATTTCCTCAAATATAAGAACAGACATAAAGTCCATCTTAAAAGAAGACAGTACTGGGGGCTGGAGAGATGGCTCAGAGGTTAAGAGCATTGCCTGCTCTTCCAAACGTCCTGAGTTCAATTCCCAGCAACCACATGGTGGCTCACAACCATCTGTAATGAGGTCTGGTGCCCTCTTCTGGCCTGCAAGCTTACATGCAGACAGAATGTTGTATACATAATAAATAAATAAAATATTAAAAAAAAAGAAGACAGTATTCATGAAGGTTACACACACAGCACTTTCCAACTCTTAGAGGAAAGATGGGAAAGGCATACTTAAAAAGTAGATAAACCTCAGATGAACTCGAAAAACTCTATTGAGAGCTTCAGTAATTCTGAAAGAACTGAGCAGTCTGTTAAAAAAAAAAAAAAATCAAGCATCATCCCTTGGGGCCAAAGGAAAAAAAAAATCCAAGCAATCATGTTTTTAGAAAACCCACCCTCTGTCTCAAAACGAAGTAAAAAAAAAAAAAAAAAAAAAAAAAGACAAAACAAAACAAATTGCTAGAGTTGGAGAGATGGCCCAGTGATTATACTAGATGCTCTTCCAAAAGTCCTAAGTTTAATTCCCAACAACCACATGGTGGCTCACAACTATCTACAATGAGATCTGATGCTCTCTTCTGGCACGCAGGTATCCATGCAGAACACTCATACATAAAATATAAATAAGTAAAATTAAAAAAAGAAAAGAAATCTGTTCTACTTAAAGGAATGCTTTTCTTTATTTCTCCTAACTGGAGAGGTTTGTGCTTAAGAAAATGGGGAAGATTTATCTTTCAAAAATAAGTTAAATTTAGTAACAGAACTTAAACACTGTTTTGATGAACACATCTGCACCTGTAGGCTTCAGATCTCTTATTCAAAAACCCAGGGCACAAAAATTGTGGGATAGTCTTGTATCCAGAACTAGTTTACCAAAATCAAAGTCATTATTGGAAAAAGACCATAAACCTCAAGGTAAAGCTTCAGAGCATCAAACTGCCAACCCACCCTTTAACCACAATACAAGCCCTTATTACTTGAGTCACAGTGAACAATCCATGCTTTGTTTAAAAAATGCTTTCCAAATAGAGAGATTTTTTTTAAAGTCTGGATTTCCTAGAACAGCGGTGGCAAGCACTAGAAATAATCTATGCAGCACCTTCATACATAATTCAGAGCCAAAATTCATCAGGGTTTTGGTGCTTGAGTTCAAATCTTGCACATGCTATATCCATATTCTGCCACTGAGTACATCAGTCCTTTAATGTTTCTTTTAATACAAAACTTTGTGAGTCAGCAAAGTAGGTATCCCAATTGAGGAACTGGAACTGAGACTCAAAGGGCCTATCCAAAGCTAGGTTAAGAGGCAGAGTTCCGTCTCCAAAAATCCACTTCTTCAATTTTAAATAAATAAATGAGTCAGTCTTCTTTACAAGCCTAAGACACAAAACTAGATCAAAACAACACTTCTAGAGAAAATTGCTAGCCACAAAATACTGGAATTTAAATTTACACTGACCATCTACAATTCGACAAATAGGAAAAACAGGTATTTAAGTTTGTTTTTTAGACAGGGTCTCATTAACCCAGGCTGACCTGCAATGCCATTCACTTCTAACAAGAATGGCCTTGAACTTCTTATCCTTCTGCCTCCATCTCCTGAAAGCTGGGTTTACTCGCATATGCCACCATGCCTCGTTTATGAGGTGCTATATTTGATCCGGGACCACTGAGCATGCTAGACAAGCATTCAACTAACTGAGCTACATCACCAGCACCAAAGTAATATTTTTATTAGGAACATAAGGATCTAGGTTAAAAATCAAAATGAAACTTTTTCCAATTATTTTAGGAACATAACTCTCCCGTAGTCCCTAAGAAATTAGTACCAAAAACTAAGAACTTCTTTTTTTACCTCCTATGTGCTTTCCTAATCTTCACCCAGAACAGAAGATGGGAACCAGGAGAGAATCACAACAGATACTTAGGGCTATAAACATCCTTGTCCTTTCCCCCTTCCTAAATTACTCCAAGTTTTTGTCTGGATAACTATGTGTTGAACAAAGTTTTCTCCACATTTGATATAGGAACAGAACGTGTAACTTAGTCCTAAACAACTAACTTGTATAATCTCACACCTAGCTAGGTGTACTAATTCTCAATAAGCCATTCAATTCTAGACAAGAATTCTGTAGCAAGTTACTATGAGTTCTTCTACATTTCAAAGTAGCACTAACATAAAGCCAAGCTCAACACAAAACTATAGATATGGACATAAATCACACACATAAACAACAAGGAAAGAAAAACAAAGCAGGTCACCAAAGCAAGTTATTCCTATACACAGCCTACAACTTAGGAGATCAATTGGTTCACACCAATAAAGCCAACTAATTTATTTTACTTAGATGTATATGGACACAAGCTCAGAGGTCAGGACAACCATAGGAGTCAACACTTCCACCTTATGGACCCTGAAGAGCAAACTCAGGTCCTCAGACTTGGGAACAAGCACCTTTAACAACTGAACCATCTCACTGACCTGAAAATGCTCGTATCCTATAAAATTTACAGACAAAATGGTAGCAAACACCTGCAATTCTAACACTTGGGAAGTCAAGGCAAAAGAACCACAGCAAGTTCAGGGCCAGCCTGAGCTGCATGGTGAGTTGCAAGAAAGCCCAAAATATTTGTTATATAGCAACATCTTGTCTCAAAAAGAAAAGATGACAAAATAATGAAAAGCTTCAAAGCTTGGTACTGTTTACAATAGAGTCACAGACCTTTACCATCTACTCCAGGCAGAACACTTTCTGACTATTGTTATAGGCACTCCCAAAGTGTACCAGATTTTCATTATGCCCATTCACAACAGGTTAAGTCCAAACTGGACACACTGAATTGAAATGATTGTTAGAAACAAGATGTGAGGGGTGGTGGTGGTGCACACCTTTAATCCCAGCACTCAGGAGGCAGAGGCAAGCAGATTTCTGTGAGTTTGAGACAGTCTGATCTACAAATTTTGAGTTCCAGGACAGCCAGAGCTACACATAGAGAAGCAGAAACCATGTCTTCAAAAACCAAAGAGAGAGAGACTGTGACATGAGACTTATTTAATTTGTTTGTTAAAAAAAAGGAATGCACACTGCAAAGTTTATTGATATATGCAACTTTAGAAGACAAAAAACATACTAGAATTAGTCCTTTTCATATTAAGCACTTTGCACTATGCAAAATAACTGAAACAGTTAAAACCTGATCACCAGCACTGTCAACATTTGAATAACCCCTAAATGCCAAACACAAAACGAAGAGCTTGTACTGTAGCAGATTCTGAAGCATGAAGCTCACCTATCCTTCAATACTACTAAGCAGATACATAACAATTCAAAGTATGTAGTATCAAGAGAAAGCTCTCAATGTGACAGACTTCTAACTAACCCATGCTTCAAAGATAATTTATTAAAAGTAGAGGTAGAGGGTCTAAAGTGTCACAGTGTTAAAAGCATTTGTTCCTCTTACAAAGAACCCAGATTTTGTTTCCAGAACCTACATGTTAACTCAAAATCATTTATATCTCCAGTTCCAAAAGTTCTGATGCCCTCTTCTGACTTCCACAGACACCAGGAACACACATGGTACCCATATATGCTAGCAAAACACTCATAAAAATTTTTAATCTTTTTTAAAACTATAAATAGAGGTTAAAAAAAAGCCAGGTGGTGGTGGTGCATACCTTTAATCCCAGCACTGGGAAGAGGCAGGTGTAATCCAGAGAAACCCTATCTCATAAAACTAATTTAAAAAGAGAGAGAGAGAGAAAAGAGAAGAGAAAAAATGGAAGGAAGGAGGGGAAAAAGGAGGGGAGGGGAACTGAGAACGGGAAAAAGGAAAGGAAAGGAAAGGAAAGGAAAGGAAAGGAAAGGAAAGGAAAGGAAAGGAAAGGAAAGGAGAAAGGAAAGGAGAAAGGAGAAAGGAGAAAGGAGAAAGGAGAAAGGAAAGGAAAGGAAAAGGAAAAGAAAGGAAAGGAAAGGAAAGGAAAGGAAAAGGAAAGGAAAAGGAAAGGAAAAGGAAAGGAAAAGGAAAGGAAAAGGAAAAGGAAAGGAAAAGGAAAGGAAAAGGAAAGGAAAAGGAAAGGAAAAGGAAAGGAAAAGGAAAAGGAAAGGAAAAGGAAAGGAAAAGGAAAGGAAAAAAACTGACCAGAAATGCTGGCACGCAACCCTTAAAATCAATCCCAGCACTGCCACAATTTAAGACAGCCCAGGGCCACATAGCACATAAGACAGTGTAACAAAAAACAAAAACAAAAAATTCAAGAAAAAACAAAGAAGCAAACAAAAACCAAGCCAGATTTGGTGGTCCATCATTAATTTCAGCACTGTGGAGGTAGAGGCAGGATGATCAGAGTTTGAAGTTGTACTGGTCTACAAAGTCAACTCCATGCCAGGCAGAGTTATATGATGAGATATGTCTCATAAACCAAAACAAACAAAAAATAAAATAATAAACACAACTGGAGCTGGGAAATGTAGCTCAGCTGATAGACTAGGTTTGATACCCAGTATGGAATAAACAGACTTTGATAACACAAGTCTGTTGTCCCAGGAAGGTGGATGATCTCAAACTCAAGGTCATCAACAGCTAAAAAGCAAGCAGGAGGCCAGGTTAGACTACAAATAATCTGGGGGGGGAGGGGATTTGATAAGTGGTTCTCTGTGGTTCCGAAAGGATAATAAAGAGAGCAGCAGATCCCAGCCCAGACTAAGTGTTCTATAAGGCACCCAAGCTAACCTTATCCTGAATGACAACCACCAGTCCAATCTTAAGTTATGGTTCCCCAAGCCAAAGAAGAAATTCAGAGACATGATAGCATGTCTATGATCCTAGTAGTTGGGAAGTTGAGGCAGGGTCATTGTATACTGGAGATTAGCCTAAGCCACATAGCAAGAACATAGCCTCAATATAATATATATATGCAATACCTTCTTAATGAGGAACCAAGAGACCAAAATGGAAACAAGTCGCCCAAGGAAATGAGGTAGATGAGAAGCAGACACGTGGCTGGTGGCGCAGCTCTATGGCAGATTGCTGCATACTGGGTTCCAGATCCAGCACCACTACCCTCAACAAAGTAAAGCAGGTTGAGCACTGTTATTTCCCAGGTACCCACCACACCTACCCAGAATGAAACAACCACTTCACTCCCTTTAGTTGAACACATAAAATTCATACTATGCCAAGGAACCAACAACATTTAAGGGATGCTGTTCTCTTTGGAATGATCACTGGTTCTTGGGAACCAGTCACCAGAATTTTCTTGCCTCACCCCCAAAAAGAAGCAGACAATTTGACAGATCTGGCATAAAAGGTCCAGGGTCTCTCATCAACAAGCCATATTTGCAATCCTCTTTTTGAAACAGGGTCTCACTGTGTAGCCCAGGCTGACATGAAATTTGCCACCTTCCTTCCTCAAAATTCCCAAGTAAGGTAGGATTTACAAGACTGTATCGCCAGGGCCTGTTCTATCACCCCATTTTCTTGAACTGTGTCCTCAACAGGCAGACAAAAGTAACTTGCTTTTCTTTTCCAAATTCTTCTGGTCATATTCCAACTAAACTACCACAGCATGCTCAATTTTTCAAAAGCTTACTGACAGTGAATGTGTTCAGCAGGCAAATGTCCTTGCCACCAAGCCTGATGACCTGGGTTTGATGCATGTTTGAGAGGACCAACTCCCAAAAGTTGTGTCCTTTGATTTCTGCTCACACAAGCAACACATACTAAGTAAATACATGTAACTTGAAAATATTTTGTGCTTCTCTTTTCCTCTGCCATGGTGCACCATACCCAACTCTGCTTTTCACCCTGTCTTCTCACAAGACTTTCAGAATCAAAGAAGCCCTGACCAAGAGACAAAAGCATAACTGCCCAGTTCCTCAAAGGATTCAGATGAAAACAGCTAACAAAATCAGGTATGACTCCAAGAAGACACTAGAGGAGAACGAAGCTGGGTCTGTAAGGATTCACACAATGGTAAAACTGAGGCTTTAGTCTGAATCATGGTCACCGATCATCAATCCTACCAGACTACAGTTCAACATTTCTAACCTGGAGACTTGGTCATGTCTAAATCAGAGGCATAGTTTGTCCAATAAGACGACATAAAAACTTTCAGAAAAAGGACCTCTTTTAAAAAAAAAAAAGTGGCAATAAACTATTCCAATACTCAAGTTCAAGGCCATCTTGGGCTACATAAGGAGACACTCATAAATAAATGAACAAGCAAGCAAATAAGCATATCCCCAAAGACCCTTTTGTTAAGAGTTCTACCTCAACTCTGATCTTCCTGTGTGCTCACAACGAAGAATTACCAAAGAGCACCACTCTTCCCTGGCTGGAAAATAATCCATTTTTAGTTTATCATATGCTTGATTACATTAAATACATGAGTGCACCGCCCACTTAAAAGGAACCCTCCAAAGTCTGTCTTCCTGTCAGTTAACACTTAAGTAGATCATCAGAACTGTGAACAATCTGACTTAAATTTTTAGTGTTGAATTTACTTGTGACATTACTTATTTTACCAGTTCTATTTAAGATAGTCAAATATTCTTTTTTAATAATTTATTTTTACTTTATGCACATTGTTTTTCCTGCATGTGTGTCTGTGTGAGAGAGTGTCAGATCCCCTAAAACTGGAGTTACGGGCAGTTGTGAGCAGCCATGTGGGTAATGGGAATTGAACCCGAGTCCTCTGGAAGAGCAGCCAGTGTCCTTAACCACTGAGCCATTTCTCCAGCTCCCAGATAGCAAAATATTCTCAAAGTTGTATTCCTGTTCTATAGTGGTCACACTCTGAAAAGGTGGGAGTGTGTGAAGGTACAATATTGTTCACCCTCCTTATAACAAAACTAAGGAGTTGAAAATACCTAATTCCATACAAAATTTATCAATTTCTGTTAAAAAAAAAATGGATAAAAAAAGCATGTTTATTTAACAGGACACTTATTACTATCAATTCCCACTGGCAATCCAGGAACTACATGTCCTACTGAAACAAAAGCAATGCTCCTCAAGTTTTCTAAACCAAGAAAACTTACCTGTTTGGAAACAAGAGTCTCACCTATGGAGCCCAGGCTGGCCTTGAACTCAGTGATCCTCCTACCTCAACCTCTCGGAGTACAGGGATTGCAGGCATTTGCCACAATGTCCAGCAATAAGCATTTCAAATGAAGTAATCAAAATTGGAAATTATTTTAGCAAAAAGGGGGTGGTGGGGCACACCTTTAATCCCAGTACTCTGGAGGCAGAGGCAGACAGCTAGATCTTTGAGTTCAAGGCCAGCCTGGTCTACAGAGTGAGTTCCAGGATATCCAGGGCTGACATAGGAAAACTGCTGTCTTGAAAACACAACACAAAACAAAAAAATATTTCGGAATACAACCAATTTTGGTTTTTTGTTTGTTTGGTGGTGGTGGGTTTTGTTTTTGGTTTGGTTTGGTTTGGTTTTGCAAGACAGGATTTCTCTGTGTAGTACTGGTTATCCTGGGGCTCACTCTGTAGACCAGACTGGCCTTAAAATCAGAAATTTGTCTGTCTCTGCCTCTCCATTACTGGGGTTAAAGGTGTGTGCCACACCCAACTCATCCCATCTTTTAAAGAGAAGTTCTAGCTTTAATCCTGGAGGAACCCATCCTATTAGTATATGCACCAGCACCAACTCAGAAAGTAATATGGTTTAGGCTAGAGACCCAGCAACCAGAAAAATATCTTCCCTTTCAGACAAAAACTACAAAAGCAAAAAGTAATAAGCCTTAGTTATCAGGATAACAGAATTATTACTCTACAACATAAAAGTACTGAGTTTTGGGAGAACATAGTGGCAGGTGCATGCCTTTAATCCCGCCACTCAGGAGGCAGAGAGGCAGACCTCTGAGTTCCAGGCCAGTCTGATCTACACAGAAAGACTCTCAAAAAAAAAATAAAGCAAAGCATTGAGCTATTAATACCCTACGATGTGAATTTGATGTAGCTATCTTATAAATATATAGCCATCAGGTTGCCAGGGACTGGAGGGGAATATGTCTTCTATTTGTTAATAGTGTATGTGTCAAAATGAAATGGCACATTTTTAAAAGGCGATTTTATTTTATGCAAATTATACACTAAGGAATTAAATTTGGTAAAATTTTAATTTAAGTATTAGTTCTAAATTCTGTTTCTATTTAAACCATGAGCTATCCAAAGAGAATGCTCAAGACCCCCAAGCACCAACAGATGCTAAAAATCGATTTTTTCAGTAGTCAAACTTATAAAACTTGGGCTAGGGTTGTGACTCAGCAGTTATCTAACTGCCTAGCATTTTTGAGGACCCTGGACTCCATTCCTAACACTCTGCCCTAAAACTTAAACCCAGCTATATAAGATCAAAGCTAACCAGTAATCATGTAAACTGTGTTTCTAGCAGGGCATGGAGGTGTACACATATAATCCGAGCACTGGAGAGACAGGCTGGAGAACCACGAATCTGATGCCAGCCTAGGCTACAAAGTGAAACAGACCCTATCTTACAAAAGCAAAAAAAAGTCAATAAATAAGCGGTTTCTGTTTCTTCATTAAGAATGGACTGTAAGTTTCTCATTCCCTAAATTAACAAAATCCTATTAACATTACAGTTAACAGTGCTCAAAATTACTGTCCAACAAGCTGCCAAGCATACTCTAAAACTCTTACAAAATGCTGACATCAAGAATCTGACATTCACCAGGCAGTGGTGGCATGCCAGCACTCAGGAGGCAGAGGCTGAGGCAGATGGATCTCTGAGCTCAAGATCAGCCTGGTCTACAGAGCAAGTTCTAAGCGAGACTACAAAGCAACAGAGAAATCCTGTCTCCAAAAAAACAAAACAAAACAAAACAAAAAAACCCACCACAACAAAAAGGTCCTGACGCTAAAGATGCTCCATAATCTTCCAACCTAAATTATTATGTGCCGAACTGCACAAATTTCTATTATCTTTACTGGATTTTTAAACATTTGAAGCCTTTGACTTTAGCAACATGTGTACTAACAATCAAATCCAAATTAATTTTATCACAAGGAAATTCCCAAAGCTGTAACAATGCAAAGTCAAATCTACTGTTACCAAGAGTACAAATGGCCAAGACCTGTACACCTTCAGTCATCAGATCTGAAAATGAACTCCAAAAAAAAATCACCAAACACAAAGCCATTTAAAACTCTCATTCAGACGTCAGCAACTTACAGTCAGTTACAAAGAAGTTTTGAAAAAGATCTGATGAACTTGCTATAGAAAGGGCAGCGTGCACAAATCTAATCCAAACAGCAAGAGTTCACTGAATGCTATCAAACTACCATGCTCCAAGAGGCCAGATTCACGAATCTCCCAAGGGCCGGTGATTCTGTTTTTTTAAAAAAAAACAAAAAAAAAAAAAAAAACACATCTTCCCTCGAAGCCTTTTCCAAAAGGAGACTCACAGTATTCCACTGCAGAGTGGCTCAATCAATCTCAGCACTTCGAAGACTGGGCAAATTAAGTCCTTGCTAAAGGGTAGGTGCTGGGGATGTCTCAAGACACTGCAGAATAATCAGCAGCCTCTACCCACCACATGCCAACAGCAGACCCCTCTCAGGGATGACAACTAAGTGTCTCTCAGACACTGTCACGTGTCCCCCAAAAGAGAAGGAGGAGGACTGTCAAAAACTGCCTCTAGACATCTAGCCAGAACACCAATGATAACCTCACTGTGCAAAGCATTCAATGTTAGCAGAAGCTAGACTTGAGAGCAGAAAACACACTCAGAACGTCAGCCGTCAATCCGAAGCGGCCCGTCCTTCCTCCCTTCCCCCTTAGCCTGGCAATGCAGCAAGGTTATCTTTACCTTTGTAGAGGTTGGTGACGGCGGTGGCTGCGTTTTGGAAGGGGACCCAGAGAGAAAGTCCTGGCTGCTGACACACTCGGTCTGGAAATAAAAAGGAGGGGAAAAACAATAGGGGAGATAAAAAGACACACACAAGGACACAGAGAAAGAAGAGAATGTTATTTGGGCGTCAGTCACTCCGAAACGGCCATATTAGGTTTCGCCATTTTCTTCGGGGCTTGGGGATCCCAAAAGAGCGTGAGACCGGAGTTACTGGGTCGAGGAGGGGGAACCTGACATCAGCGAAGCCGGAGCTGCAAACGCGGCTTGGCAGGCGCAGGGAGGCGCCCCTCGCAGTCTCCGCCCCGAGGCCGACTCGGGGCACAATAGGGCCGCCCCACCGCCTCCTTCGCCATTTTGTGACAGGGACTCCTCCCCTATCCCCTCGATCCGGCCGGGGACACCCGGACCGGTATGTGGGGACCACCCTCCAGGGGTACTCCAAGTCGAGGGGTCTCCCCATCTCTCATCGTCGTTCCCCCTCCCAGGGCCGCTCTTCCGTAGGCGTCGTGCGAGTCGGATGGCAAGGGGTCCGCGGCGCGGCCGTCCCCTCCCCGCCACCGAGCTATCCCCGCAAGGTGCGGGGAGCGACCGGGCCCTGGGAAGCGAGCCGGGAGCCGGGCGGAAGGGCAGCTCCGCCGGCCGGGGCGGCGCCAAGATGGCGGCGCGGCCTCACCTTTGTAGAGCTGAGCCACGGCAGTGGCCGAGTTCTGGAAGAGATGCCACAGCTTCTGCTGCTTGTGCTCGGGCTGCGCGGCGGCCGCCGCCTCCTCCTGCAGCTCGGGGGACAGCTGCTCGTCCTGCTCGGCCTCGGCCAGGCACTGTCGCTCCCACTTGGAGAACCAGTGCTCGGGCCCGTGCTCCTGAATCTCCGCCTCGCCCTCCTCCTTCCGCTCCTCCATCCTCCGCGGCCTCCTGCGGCCCGGCCGCCGCCGCCGCGTCCTCCTCAGGCGGGACCCCCGCGGGAGCGTCGTCGTCAACAAGCCCGGGGACAAGGGACCCGGCGGCCGGCCCAGGCCTCTGCTGCAAGCCCCGCGGAGCCGGCGCCCGCCCCGCACAGCCCGGGGCCTCTGCCCCCCTGACCCCGCTCGAAGGCTCCGCACCCTGCCCTGGCCTCGCCCGCACCCCTCTACCGCCCGCCCACGGCGCCCCGACCTCGCTCCGACCCCCGCCGCTCTCCGCCCGGCCTTCCCCGGCCGGCCTGCGCCGCCGAGCCCACCCCGAAGACTGAGGAACGTCGTCGACGGCGGTGGCGTCGACGCCTCTGCGGCGACCGGGCCCCGCCCTCCCCCGCCCACATGCTGACTGGAAAGCGCCGCCCACTGGGCCAGCGGCAGCCCCGGGAGGAGGCGGTTGGGGCGCGCCCGCCGTCGGCCTTCCCCATTGGCCCGCTGCAACGGGCTCCGCGTGCCGGCCCCTGAACACAGCGCCCTGATTGGCTCGCCCGCCTGTCGCCCTGATGTCATCAATGGGCGGGGGAGGGGGAAAATGAGTAAATGTCAGGGAAGATGAAGACGATGGAGCAGGGAGGAGTTGACAGTGTTTGCGTGCAGCCAACCAAAGCAGAAAAAAAAAAGTATAAGTCAGCCGGCGCAGAGGGGCTGCGCGTGCGCAGTGCCTGCTAGCCGTATTGTCCAGCTCGGGTCACGTGACGCGACCGGGTGACCGCACCCGGCGGGGGCCTCTCTGGGGCCTGAGAGCCAGTGCACACGGTGTGTTTATGTGCTGACTCCGGGTGCCTAGGCCTTGCAGCCTATGTTTCCAAAGCGTTTTCCATGTTTTTATGCCTGAGTTTCTAACTAACCTTAGTGGGGCAAATAAATCGTGCGAGTCCATAGGAAAATTCTCCCACCGCGGCTCCCAGAAGAGCGGCCCGGCCGAGCTGGACATCAGATCCGTCCTGGGACGAGTAGCGGCCCCGCACCTGTCCTGTGCACGCTCCCGGGACACGTGCGTCGGCCGCGTCCCTCCCCCGCCCCTGCTGTGCGATTGCTGGCATTCCGGCGCCTGCGCAGCGCCCAAGGGTGGGCAGTCCCGGGTACCGGGTCTGGGAGGCGGAGGGCAGCGGCGATGACGGGACCTTTCAGCTTCCGAGCTGACAGCCTAGGCCGAGGTCCCTGCACCGTCTGCACACCTGAAAGTCCCAGCAGGGTCTGCCCCTGCCTTGCCTGCTCTGGCTTCTCCCGAAATCACCCTCCATTCTGTCCAGCTACCCCGACCTGTCGCATTCCCCCAAATCCAGTCTCTGGTCTGTCTGAAAGTTCATATTCCTTTTTCTTTGAGACAGGACTCAAAGGCGGGCGTGGTGTCGCTTTCCTTGTTTTGCTTTTTGTTTTTTTTTGGGGGGGAGGTGGTTTTTCGAGACAGGGTTTCTCTGTAGTTTTGGAGCCTATCCTGGAACTAGCTCTTGTAGACCAGGCTGGCCTCGAACTCACAAAGATCCGCCTGCCTCTGCCTCCTGAGTACTGGGATTAAAGGTGTGCGCCACCACCGCCTGGCTCCTTGTTTTGTTTTTAAAACAGGCCTTTTGTAGTCCTCAGGCTAGCTACCTACAGTGGGATTGCCTCAGACTCAAAGAGATCCTCCAGCCTCTTCTCCGGGGACCTGGGGATAAAGGCATGTGCTACCACAGCTGGTAATTTTTTGTTTCGCTTTGTTGTTTTTAAATCCTGAATTGTCCTTAATGAAGCCTAAGCAACGTTATCACAAATCAACACATGGATCCTTCAGGTGTCCACAACTAGCCTGTAAAAAGCAACTATCTTTCAGAGAGGTCTGGTGGAACACACCCGAAATCAATCTTGCACTCAGGAGGATCGTCACAAATTGAGTTCTTTCCGTATAAGCAAGGACATCATAGGCAGACCTACTCTCCAAAAATTAAGTTAAATTTTTAAAAAAACAGCCTTGCAAAGCCACAGGGCATAAAGTCAAATATGGGAGGTAGACAAGTCCCAGCGTGGGATTAGAAGATACTCAAAGGGGGCAGTTTCTCTGACTAGGGAGTGAAGCACAGATAAATTCCTAGCGGACTGGAGAAGCTAGAATGAAAAATGTAAGTCATTCATTCTGCTTATCTCACTCGATCCTCCCCAGCAGTCCTGAGAGAGAGACAGAGAGAGAGAGAGAGAGAGAGAGAGAGAGAGAGAGAGAGAGAGAGTTCCTGTTCTAGGGGTAGATGTCCTCTCTCCAGGGGAAAGGAAGGTGAGGTAGCTGGAACTGCAGAGGTTAGAGAATCACTGTAAATTTTCCTCCAGTCCTAGGCTATAGAGCAATTTTCAAGTCAGCCTAGGGCTTGAGTTCCTGACATAGCTGAACCCAGCCTAAAGGTGTTTGCCCTGACAGCCTGAACCCACAGAGAGGTGGAATGAGAGAATCAGCCTCACAAAGGTTCCCTCTGACCTCCGCACACACAGACACACATGCACAATACACACATGCACACCATAATAATAAATGAAACACATTGAAAGGGGGGATTGCTCTGATTTGGTTTGATTAGGGCTTTTTAGACAGGATCTCACATCAGATTAACCAAGAACTCACTATTTGCCCAGTGGGCAAATTTGCTGGGCTTGAACTACTGGCAATTCCCGCTTCTCTCAAGTGCTGGGATAACAGGTAAGTGTCTCAATGCCTGGTGAGGTGATTATTTTACATGTTATTATTCTTCAATCTCCAAACCTTTTCCTCGTAACAATTTGAACATCAATCATGTCAGGACATGTCAAAATGACTGTGGGTTGTTTTGGTTTTTTGGCTTTGTTTTTGTTTTTCAAGACAGGATTTCTCTGCATAGCCCTATCTGTCCTGAAACTCACTCTGTAGACCAGTCTGGTCTCAGACTCACAGAGATCCACCTGCCTCTGCTCCCACCCAGTCCTGGGATTAAAGGTGTGTACTACCATCACCTTGTTGAAGAAGGCTGCTAGTTAGTTCCTGGCTGCTTAGCCCCAAAATAACTACACAGATACTGTATTAATTAAATCACTTCTTGGCCCATTAGCTCTAGCTTCTTACTGGCTAACTCTTACATCTGAATTTAACCCATTTCTAGTAATCTGTGTATTGTCAAGTGACTGTGGCTTACCAGCTAAAGTTCCTGCATCCATCTATGGCGAGGGCTACATGGTTTCTCTCTGACTCTGCCTCCTTTCTCCCAGCATTCAGTTTAGTTTTCCCTGCCTATCTAAATTCTGCCCTGCTATAGGTCCAAAGCAGTCCTTTATTAACCAATGGTATTCACAGCATACAGAGGGAAACCCCACATTACCTCCCCTTTTCTGTTTAAATTAAAAGGAAAGTTTTAACTTTAACTTAGTAAAATTACATATAACAAAACAGGTATCAAGCAAGAATTACAGTTACAATATTTATATCTACTTTATCTTTTACCATAACTAAGGAAAACTATAACTATAAATTCTTCAACTCCATCAAAGACTCCAGAAGGATATAATATTACCTAAGTAAACAGGAAGTGCATTGTAAGCAACTTCCAAAACTCTAGAATTGACAGAGACATCTCGCTGCCTGGACAGTCATCCAAAGTTCTTCTACAACATTCAGGCACCCATCTTCCGCCTACAGACCCAGAGTGTCTAGCAGACTTTTCCACGAAGCAGGAAATTTCAAAGACAGTTCTACCTATACTGGCAGTTTGTCAGTCATATTTTTCTGTGTCCTGCAGAACGTCTGGCAGTCTCTTTCATGAAGCAGGAACCCTGAAGGACTGTCTCACCTTTCAGCAAGTTCAGCAGTCATTTCTCTGTGGGTCCTGTATGTTCATTTCATAAAGCATGCCACCAAGCAGTTCAGGCAAGAGCAGTTTCTTACCTAAATGGCTAACCAACTCCATAAGGAGCCTCTTTGATGCCCATCTTCCTCTTGAAGTTACTGGTGCTGACAGGAGCAGATATGTCTCATTGTCATGAAAAGTCTTAACTTCTTTTTTTTAAAAAAAATATTTATTTATTATGTATACAGTGCAGGCCAGAAGAGGGTACCAAGATTCATTACAGGTGGCTGTGCACCACCATATGGTTGCTGGGAATTGAACTCAGGACCTTTGGAAGAGCAGGCAAAGCTCTTAACCACTGAGCCATCTCTCCAGCCCAAGTCTTAACTTCTTAAAACATTTTACATGCTATATTCTGTAATCTTTGAAAGGTTTTAAGAAAATATATCTATCTGAAATACGTCTCTGTATATCTAGAAACTCTAACTAACATGACTACAAGCTTGACTATTATAGATGATTATCTATTAACCTATATTTCTTAATTATACATTACATTTTAAATTAACTTCACAAACACAATACCTTAATCAAGAGCAGAAATAGACATATAACAAAATTGTATTAATATTTTGTATCAATAGATGAAGATCCATACCAATGCAAATCTCTATAGCATATCCCCCTTTAAATGTAAACAAACATTTACAGACAATATTTGGAAATATGGACGTAGTTATTCTCCAAACTTCTTCCTGCTGTTTACTGGGAGAAGTAATTTTTTGAGGAATGTTCAAGGCAACCTTTCCGGGTTGCCACATTAATTTGGAAGAAATCCACAGGTTCTTATCTTCTGTGGAAACAAAAGAAGAATCTCTTTTCCAAAGCAACATATCCTTAGACCCAAATTTTGAAGACAAAATACCTTTAAAACATATATGTAGGTTTAGCTTAGCAGCCCATACAATAAAATGTCTCTCTGTATTTAGCTCCTTCACAGTCAAAAATTCAAAGAAAACACAATAATATACATAATCCAGACTCCCTGTATAGTCTCCATCCTTACGTGACTTATTTGTTTTAAATCTATTACTTTTTAATATCTATTTTATTATCTTTACTCCTTTAATCTATGACTCTACTCTCTCTTTACAGACTTTTTTATTTTTTTATAAACAATTACCTTATTTTTACAACTCTTTATACTCTTTTTCTTCTCTCTCCCAAGCCTGTGTATATTTTTTAAAACACACTGTGACTCATTTTAGAGGTCTTTTATGTCTGAATCTGTCCTATTGTGTATCTGTAATTCTTTACTGTCCAGGAGTGCTTCTTAAAATGCTAAGTGCTTCTTAAAAACTTCAGCTATGTCATTGCTAGGGGTAATATGGCATTGTCTGCTTGTCCCGCCCAGTTCGGCATGGCAGCTGCTTGCCGCACACCACCCCACTTCCAGGAACACAGCCCCATTTCCAGGAACACAGCCTGTCCAAGTTGTCATCAAATAAGCCATAGCACGCTGCTCACAAACCCCATTCAAATATTCGGTCTTCGGAAAGAACCAGAGGTCCCGCTGGCAGCACGGCCCAGAAAGCTGGTATTTCAAAACAGTGTGATTTTTTTTTTCTGCTGTCACTGAATCAAGAAACCCTCTTAAAGGAGTTATGGCAGGCCCCGAGCAGACAGCAAGAAGCTTTGTTAAACTCTGTATTTTTGTGTCTAGAATTCCTTTTCAAGCCCTCTCAGGTTTTAGTCAACCACATTGGGCACCAATTTGTTGAAGGAGGCCGCTAGTTAGTTCCCAGCCTCATAGCCCTGAAATAACCACACAGATATTGTATTAAGTCACTGCTTGGCCCTTTAGCTCTAGTTTCTTATTATTTACTATTTATTTATTATGTATACAATGTTCTGTCTGCATGCATGCCTGCCCGCCAGAAGAGGGCACCAGATCTCATAGATGGTTGTGAGCCATCATGTGGTTGCTGGGAATCGAACTCAGAACCTCTGGAAGAGCAGCCAGTACTCTTAACCTCTGTGCCTTCGCTCCAGCCCTAGCTCTAGCTTCTTATTGGCTAACTCTTACAACTGAATTTAACCCACATCACCTGGTAATGTACTCTTAAAACACTGCAGAGTGGCTGGGTAGTGGTGCACGCCTTTGATCCCAGCAGGCAGAGGTGGGTAGAACTCTGTGAGTTCAAGGCCAGCCTGATCTACAAGAGCTAGTTCCAGGACAGGCTCCAAAGCTAGAACATGGGAGGCAAGCGCTCTACCAACTGAGATTTACCCCCAGCCCTTCCCTTTTTAGTTTTTTTATTATCTACATTTGTGCATGATGTATGAATAGGCACACATGCCAAGTTACACAGGTCGAGATCAGAAACCTTTTGTCACATCAACTTCACATGCATTCTGGGACTCAAATAAGTCAGCAAGTTTGCCCAGCAAATGCCTTTTCCCACTGAACCAGCTCACTAGACCCACCCACCCACCCACTTTTGAGAAAGGGTCTTGCTATGCTGCCAAGGCTGCCCTCTAACTGGAGTCACCACAATGAACCAAGGGAAGGCAGAGGGTGGAGAGTGTCTTTCTACTAACCTGAAATCAGCAAGCATGTTTTTGAGGGGTTGATTAGGTTGGGTTTTGGTTTTCTGAGGCACTCACTGTGTCATTCAGGCTGGCCTGGAATGCATAGCAATTGCCTTGCCTCAACCTCCTGGATACTGGGGTTACAGGCAGATGACCCCCACATCCAGTTTGCAAACATTTAGATAGAGGTGCTGTCTTAATTAGGGTTACTATTTTTATAATAAAACACCAAGACCAAAAGCAGCTTGGGGAAGAACAGGTTTGTTTGGCTTATGCATCCACATCACTATTCATCACTAAAGTGCAGGAACCTGGGGGCAGCAGCTGGTGCAGATACCAGGGAGGAGTGCTGCTTACTGGCATGCTCCTCATGGCTTGTGCACCCTACTTTCTTACAGAAGCCAGATCCGCCAGCCCAGGAGTGGCACTACCGACAATGGGCTGAGCCCTTCAACATCAGTCACAATTAGGAAAATGCCCCACGGGCTTGCCTAAAGCCTGATCTTATGGATGCATTTTCTCAACTGAAGCTCCCTCCTGTCTGATGATGTCAAGTTAACAACATAAAAGAGGCCTGTACAGCTGCTTTGCTTCATCAAATGCAGTAACTGCTCAGATTCAATGCCAATGTTGCCAAACAAAATCCCAAGAGTCCTACACTTCACTCCTGTTGTAGTAGACTGTGAGACACGGCCTTTCCACAGAGGAAAGAACACGACCTGCCCAATTTGCTGAATCAAAAGTCCTAACAGGCATGGTGACACACGCCTTTAGTCCTAGCATTCAGAGAAGAAGAAGGTAGACCCCTAGATCCAGACCAACCAAGGCTAGTAAGACCCTGTCTCAAAAAAAACTACAAAATGTTTCTAAGCTAAAGCCAATGTCTGCTCTGTGTGCAACAATCATGTACTACCTCATCTTGGAAGAATCAAGTTTGGAGTTCAGGTGTTTTTTGTTTTCATTATTATTTCTTTTTGTGATGGGGCTAACTGTGTAGTCCCAGATGGTCTCCTGCTCTCTGTGTAGTCCAGGCTGCCCTCAAACCATTGCCTCAGCCTCCTTAGTGCTGGACTGACAGGCACTCACCACCATGCCAGGACCATGTTGGAAGTTGTTTTTGTTTGCTGATTCAGGATTTAACTATGCAGCCTTGACTGGCCTGGAACTCAATATTAAGCTAGCTGGTCTTGGACTCACAGAGATCTGCCCAAATGCTGGAATTAAAGGCACGTACCACCACACCTGGCCCTTGTTAGGGTTTTAAGAAATGAGGCCGTATTTGTTCTCAGACTCAATGAGCAGCTTTGACCCTGACCTTTCCTTGTGAAGACATCTATTTTTGGTCATAGATCCAAGAAGGAATGCGATTATATTACACAAATACTAGGTCTCTAATAAACATGGGAAGATGTCTGCTAGATGAACTTCTAGCCAGCAGGAGCAAGCCTTTATTTTCACCTCTCAAAAAGGTTTCTTGATTTGTTTGTTCCAGAGATGCACCCTGACACCCTATTTCAGTTTCTTTCTCTTCTACCCCAGGGTTTCTCTGTGTAGCCCTGGCTGTTCTGGAACTCTAAGCCAGGTTAGGCTGGCCTCAAACTCAGGGATGACCTGCCTCTGTCTCTCAAGTACTGGAATGTACCACTGTGTGGCGCGCCTCTCGACCAGCAAGCAGGAACGACCACGAAATCAAGGATTCTTCTCTGATCGCACTTTATTGGAGCCATTCGGTTGAAGGGGAAGTGGGGGCAAAAGAGAGAAGGAGAAGAGAGAGAGAAAAGACAGAGAGAGGGAGAGCAGGCGAGAGAGAGAAAGCGAAAGAGAGAGAGGCCCAAGCGGCAGCTGCTTTTCTAGGGTGGAGGGGCTGTCCTGATTGGTGGATACCATTCCACTGAAGCCCGGGGCCTCAGGACAGGCCAGGGAACCAAGGCTCAGTTATGCAAAAACAGACCAAGGCCCACTCGGCAACTTCAAAGGATCTGTTTACCTCCAAGCTGCAGGATGCCAGCATCATTTAACAATGGCGATGTTCTGACGGCTCCTTACATACCACCATACCTGACTCTCCCTTTTTAAATTGCAATTGTTTGTGTTTCCGTGCATGCCACACATGTGTCTCAGGCAACAAACTCAGATTATCAGCAAGCAACTTTAGTAGGTCAGAGTTTCTGAACTCTGATGTTAATTATCATAGAGTTGGGATAATATTCTTTGTGGGTTTTGTTTGTTTTGTTTTTGTTTTTTAAGATTTATGTGTTTTATTTATATGGGTACACTGTCTCCATGAACAGCTTTATCCCAGAAGAGGGCATAAGACCCCATTGTAGATAGTTGTGAGCCACCATATGGTTACTGGAAATTGAACTCAGGACCTCTGAAAGAGCAGCCAGTGCTCTTAACCACTGAGCCATCTCTCCCTCCAGCCCTATTTGTGTGTTTGATTGTTTTTTGGTTTGTTTGGGTTTTTTTTTTTTGAGACAGGGTTTCTCTGTACAGCTCTGGCTGTCCCAGAACTTGCTCTATAGATTAGGCCAGCCTTGAACTCAGAGATCCGCCAGCCTCTGCCTCTTGAGTGCTGAGATTAAAGGCACGTCCCACTCTGCCCAACTTTTTTTTTTAATGTTTATTTATGTTTTGCCTGCTGGTATGTCTGTGTGTGGGTGTCATATCCCCTGAACTGGAGTTAAAGACAGTTAACTGAGCTGCCATGTTGGTGCTGGGAATTAAAGCCAGGTCTTCTAGAAGAGCAGTCAGTGCTCTTACATCGAGATATCTCTCTCTCCAGCCTCCCCACCCACAGTCAAGCTAATATTCTCTACCTTATTACCTCGGTCTCCGTACCTGTCTTATTCTTAGTGGAACAACCTCTGTGAGTGACCAGAGGGATAGTTCAACGGTTAGGAACATTTGTTCTTGCAGGCAGAGGCCTCAATTCCCAGTACCTACATGGCTGCTCATAACAGTCTATAACTTCAGTTCTAGGGGATCCAAAGCCCTCTTTTGACTGTGCTAGGCACCAAGCATGTTCATGGTATGCATACATATGTGTAAGCAAAACAGTCATACGTATAAAAATGAACAAAAAACTAATTTTGAAATATTAAAAAAAGATTCTTGGGAAGTGTGAGCTGTAGTGCACATCTGTGATCCAGCATGTGGTATGTGTGTGCATGTGTGTGTAAAACCAGAAACGTCTATCTTCATGCACCAGGTATAATAATACACATTTATAAAGACTAAAGCAGAAGAATTGCTAGTTTGAAATTACATAGATAAGAAACTAACAAAAGCCAGATACTCAAGAATGCTAACAATAAAAAAAGAATGCTAACAATATTTCTTTTCATTTTTAAGATTTTATTTATTTATTATGTATATAGTGTTCTACCTGCATGTATGCCTTCATACCAGAAGAAGGCACCAGATCTCATCATAGATGGTTGTGAGCCATTATGTGCTCTTAACCTCTGAGCCACCTCTATAGTCCCTAACAATATTTCTTACAACTAAGCTGAAACCCTATCTCCAGGAGATGAATCTCTGACCTCTGAATTTCAGGGTCTCTCTATGTAATCCTTCTTATCGTATTTATGTCAGAATGGTTGTAACAGATGTTTTTATACAATGAAAAGTATCTTTAAGATGTTTTTATACAATGAAAAGTATCTTTAAGACTATAAAAGACAGCATGAGAGAGAAAATTGATAACTTGAATTTGTCCTCACATCTTTATAATTTGCAGGTACATACCTTAATAACTTGCATTTGTATATCTTAAAATACCTTTTATTTAGAACAAATTAAGAAGTCATACTGAAATTTGTTTGGTGAGATTGTCCATTCAAACTGACAAAACCTCTCAGCTGTCAAACTGCAACAGAGATCTTTGAGAAGGATAAAATTTACTTGAGTTATTGATTAAAAAATGACAGAGAACTTACTCTATTGGCTACCTAGAGCCACTCCTCAGGGTCCTCCAAGGTTGTCGAGGGCAAGGGCATCAGGACTGTGTTTTTCTTCTGTTGTTAGAAGCAGGGGTTGCTAAGCTCCAGAAGATCCTGTGGGTTAGGAAATCTTGACCTGAGCAACTAGGTTGTCCATTTCAGTGATTCTGTCCACTGTCTGGAGATCTTCAGTTTAGATGAAAGGCAGTTTCTCTCAATGGTTAGCACTTTTGCTTGATGAAGCAAATTACAGATGAATGTTGTACCCATCTATCTTCTTTGGAAGAAATAGAGTGCTGCTGCTAGGAGCCAACCTATCTCTCTGTTATGAAAAGTCTCTTAATAATTAAACAATTAAATACCATATTCCCCAGATCTCTGAGCATTTGAGGGCTGTTTATTGGGTATAGATAAGTTATGAGTATAGTATAGTATCTGCCTGGAAAGCTGGATCCAGCTTAACTGTCCTGGCTCTCAACTTAACAGGTGAGATTTACACTTGTAAAAGACAAAGAAGAAAAAACTGTTTGTAATACAAGCTTAGCAGTAGAACTGTCTGTAGTGGAGAACAGCTCGGTATATTTTATAGCAGAGTTGGATCACATATACAGTATTTTTGTAAGAGAGGTAAGAGTACATACCGATTTAAAACATGAGACTTATTGTTTTCTTAGTCTGGAATGTGATACAATGAACAGACAATTATAACATTTAACAGTAAGTATTCATACATTTACACCCAGTTGAATTTAAGTTTTATACGTATATACACACCGAGTTAAAGTATAAAGTATAAAGCTAACTTATGTTTATACATAAAGGCATCTCAAAAGTCACATGCATACACACACATATATTAAACAGGAATTGGGTGAAGTGGATGCTTTGGTGGGTCCTACAAAAAGCATGCCTCTGCACAAAAGACACATGTAACATGTAATGGTAAAAGTAAAAGTACTGCGGAATCCTGAGTGACTGCAGTGGGCAGCAGGACATGAGACCACACTGCAGGTCCCCGAAGTGCAGGCAGGCAGTGAGCAAAAGGTCCTGAAAGCAGCCAGTGCCAGGCAGGGACAGTGCATGAGACCATGCTGCGGATCTCTGAAGAAGGCTGGTTCCCAGCAGCAGGTGAGAGACAGACAGATAGGCATGCCATGCAGAGTGAGGTTGGAGGTTGGTTGGGTATTTATTTAGTGGGTTATGGAAGGGAAGGGGAGAAGAGGGGACACACACACACACACACACACACAGAGAGAGAGAGAGAGAGAGAGAGAGAGAGAGAGAAATAAGAAAGAGAGAGGCGGGGGAAGGGGAGAAGTGGGGAGAGGCAGAAAGAAAAGCAAGGGACTCAGGCTGGAAGCTGAAGTCAGCTTGTCTCGGCAAATGGGGGGGGGCATGGCTCGTCTCTTAAAGGGACAGAACAGATCATTACATAACAGAGTCAGTAAGAGGAATTTAGAGATGAAAATGTAAGTAAACTGTAAGACTAGGCAAGGAAAGCCTCAGTAAAGATGGTGACTTGGCTACCTAACCTGCCCTTAATTAAGATGGTGGTGAGGTCATCTGACCTGCCCTTAGTCAAAATGGCACATGTTGTATGGAGAATCATGTTTTTAGAATTGCGGTGAGAATTTTAAACAAATACAAATAACAAGAGAGACATAGAAGCCATGCAGAACATACATTTAAAACACAATAAAATTTGTGTGGCCACAACATTTACATGTTCTTTCATACATGAAGTAGACAGAAACACTACTTAGCGCTGCCAGCTGCAGTGAGGAGTAAGGGCTGGGAATGGAACAGCCGCCTCAGATCAGGCCAGCTTTGCTGGTTCCTGCAGGACCAGCAGCTGTAGCAGTGGCAGAGACAGAATAGAAGGAATTGGAGCAAGAAAAAGAGCATTTACAGACAGGTGAAGGTGGGATTGCCAAGCAAGAGGAAAAGTTGATGGGTGTGTGATGATGGCAGAAATTAGAAAGCTGCCACGTTAGGTTGTTACTTAAGGGGTACATAGGCCATTTGTTAGTGCAGATGTGGGTAAGCTTAGGAATCTGTAAGTAAGGCAGAGGTTTAAGGAACTGTAAAAGACATTCTGGGGGTGGGGAGCTTGGAGAGAGAGTTTTAGGAATATTTCCCAAGGAAAGAGCAAGAGAAAGGTGAGGACCTAATGACTCTTAACCAGACTGTCTTCCAGATAATGCAAAGGTCAAAGACTAGGTCAAGCCAATTCGAGACCACTTGGTACAAGAATTGGGGACCAGATAGGAACATTCCAAGCAGCCTAAGAGAGGACAAAAGTCCAAGCAGCAAGGAACCAAATCTCTGTCCTTAGGGAATAACCGGAGATGAATGTCAGAGAAAGCTGACTTGGAAAAGGGGACCTTACCATTTGAAGCAATGGAGCAGGCACAGGATATTGGAAAGTGGTCCAAGTCCAGGGTCCCCACGTGTCCTCAACCAGCCTGCCTGCAGGCAGGAGGAAACGTGGAGAGAACCTGGCCGAGTCATGTACCAAAGTTATCATTTATAAAAGGGTGGTGGGAGACAGGTCCCACAAGAGACAGTGGCAGGTTCCCTGGTGGGTAGCCTAGACCTTGGAGGGAGACGGACAGATAGATACGCCATGCAGAGAGAGTTTGGGTATAGAATTTATTTAGTGGGTTGTGGAGGGGAAAAGGAAGGGGAGAAGGGAAGAAAGGAAGAAGGGGGAGGGGAGAGAGACAGACAGAGAGAGAGACAGAGAGAGGGGGACTGGAAGTAGGTGGGAGATCTGCTTACCTTGCCTCCATGGAAGGGGCAGGTAGGTTGTGAGTGAGCAGAGCTTGTCTCTTAAAGGGACAGGGAATCCACGTAACAGACCAGGCCGGCCAGCAGATTACAACAGTCCTGACTCTCATGGAACTCAGGACATCTACCATACTGGCCTTGAACTCAGAAATCTGCCTGTCTCTGCCTCCCAAGTGCTGGGATTAAAAGCATGCACACCCCCTAAAACCAATCCATTCCCTACCACCACCACCCTCATATACAGAGAGAGACAGAATTTCTGATCTTAGGTGTGGAATGGCAGATTTTTCTTGAGAATGTCTTAAAACTTCAAATGTGATGCCCAGCTGGCACAAATGTCCATTCCACCATGATTCTTTGATACAGATACCTAAGTGTTATTTAAGTGGGCAATGTGAGATTGGCGTGGTGGAGCCTGCTTTTAATCCCAGCACTGTGGAGGCAGATGTAGGTGAATTCTGGACAGTCAGCGCTTTTACACAGAGAACACTGTCTCAAAATATATATAGATATAGATAGACAGATAGATAGATAGAGAGAGAGAGAGATAGAGAGATAGAGATAGATAGATAGATAGACAGACAGACAGACAGATAGATTTCCTAGGCAAAACAGCTGGATCGTCAGATAAGTGCACTTACTTCTCTTGTAAAGGACCAGGGTTTGGTTCCTAGCACCCACTTGGCAGCCCATATCTATCCTTGACTCCAGTTCCAGAGGATCCAACTTCCTTTTCTGGTTTCATGGGCACCAGGAACACATGTGGTATGCACACATCCATGCAGAAAAAACACAAAATAAAAATTACATTTTAAAAGACTACATTTCCCAACCTCCCTTGCATCCAGTGGAGGATGATGAAATAATAGGAGGACGTGCTTGGGTGGGGCTTCCAGGAAAACTATTTAAAAGGAACTGTGTAGCTTGCCCTTTTTACCCCTGCCATTTCCTCCTTCCTGCTTCCTAGAACACAAACAAGATATACTGGGTTGCAACAGCCATCTTTGATCATGAGGTAGCCCTCAGGACTGTAAAATGTACAAAAATAATGGAGTAGGAAGAAGACAGTCTCTGAGAGTGAACCTGTGGATGTCATAGAGTACCTGCCTCAAGACTTTTTAAATAGAGGAAAATAAGCCACTGCCTGGCCCAATGTAAGAGATTTAAGAAATTGTTTGGTATCAGAGCATGCCCCCCCCCCAAAAAAAGGCATGTGCCATTACACCTCATTAGTTACAGTACATTTTAAAAAGCATTTGTCTTGGGTTGGCAAGATGTCTTAGCAGGTAAAAGATCTTACAGTGAAAGATGGTGAACCTGAGTGAGATCCTGGAGTCCAAAGAGAAAGAGAGAATTACACACACCTAGTGGCATGGGCAGGCTTGAATGCACACATACATCATAGTCACAATAGTAATTTTTAAATGATTCACTTTACAAATTGCCCTGCAGTCTAAATAAACAACAACTTGGGAAACATTTAGCAAACAAGCAGTGTAAAATAGGACAAATGAAGACAAAACCCCTACCTAGGCTTTACAACACTCAGTGGAATTTTGTTTTGGTTTTTGTTTTTCAGGGTTCCTCTGTAGCATTGGAGTCTCTTCTGGAATTTGCTCTGTAGACCAGGCTGGCCTGGAACTCACAGAAATCCGCCTGCCTCTCTTTCCGAGGGGTGGGATTGAAGGCAAGGGCCACTACCGCCCAGTCACAACACTCAGATTTAATGGTTGTTTTAGTAATAGTTACATTGTTACATTGCATTAGTTACTTTCCAATTGTTATGAAAGAAGTAAGAAAATCAATTAACTAAAGAAGGGTTTATTCTGGCTCACAGTTTGAGGTTGCAACCAGCCAGGCAGGAAAGCCATAGCAGCAGGAGATGCGGCAGTTGGTCACATTGTGTCCATCCATAGACAGGATAGAGAGGATGGATGTTGCCCAGCAGCTTCCCCCTGTTTATGCATCCAGTCCCCCTAGCACATGGAACAACACCACTTTTATTGGATGAGTCTTTTCATCTCATTTAAAAACTTACACACACACACACACACACACACACACACAGAGAGAGAGAGAGAGAGAGAGAGAGAGAGAGAGAGAGAGAGAGAGAGAGCAACCTGTTCTTTCAGTAGGCTTCATTGCATTGCTTGGGATTTAAAGAAACACACCTACTTCCTGGTTTCATTTCACCTTAGATTCTGCCCAATATTCTCTAATATCAGAACTTTTCCTTTTAAGTCCCAAACACATTTTCCCAGTCAGAATTTTTTTTTTTTTTGAGACAGGGTTTCTCAGTAGTTATGGAGCCAGTCCTGGAACTTGCTCTGTCGACCAGGTTGATTGATACACAGAGATCTACCTACCTCTGTCTCCTGAGTGCTGGGATTAAAGGTGTGTACCGCCGCCACCAGCACCTGGTTAGAAACATTTTCTATCAGCTCTGCTCTGTTCTCTTTGTAAGATGTCAAAGCTCTCAGTCTCATCAGTTACTTTTAAATCTGGGGTCACATGCAATTTGTTAGATGGGGGAGGTGATTCAAACCCTGGTCTCCACGATTGTGAAACAATCACTCTTAACCACTGACTGCTGAGTCACGTCTCCAGCCTTCCCTCTACCTCACCCCCAACTCCTTTCAAAAACTGAGTCAGAGTCTCATATCCCAGGCTGGTCCCATACTGTGTAGACAAGGATAGCCTCAATTTTCTGATCCTCCTGCCTCCACCTCAGGAGTGTTGGCATCCTCAACCACCAAGCAAATATTTACAACATGGAAATAAACATAATCCAAATCCTAGCACTCAGCAGAACTAGACTAAATGCCAGGAGTTCATGGCCAGGCAACCAAGGGTAACCATCACAAGATTCTCTTTTAAAAAAACTATCAGTGGCTGGCCGGTGGTGGCACACGCCTTTAATTCCAGCACTTGGGAGGCAGGGGCAGGTGGATCTCTGTGAGTTCGAGGCCAGCCTGGTCTGTAAAAGCTAGTTCCAGGACAAGAACCAAAAGCTACAGAGAAACCCTGTCTCAAAAATGAAAGGGGGAGGGGTGCTGGAGAGATGACTCAGAGGTTAAGAGCACTGATTACTCTTCCAAAGGTCCTGAGTTTAATTCCCAGCAACCACACAGTGGCTCACAGCCATCTATAATGAGATCTGGTGCCCTCTTCTGGCATGCAAGCATACATGGAAGTGTTGGACCCTAGCGTCCAAACACCGAGGAGGGGTCTCCCCCAGAGACCACCCCTCACACCACAGCCAATGAAAAAGCATGAGGATTTTATTACTTCTGTCATGACAAGGTCCCTCAGCATCCAGGAAGCCGAGAGAACTCGAATAGCTGGTACAGGTTACTTTTAAAGGAGAAGGCCACAGAAGCAAGGGGGGGGGGGGTTGTTCTTTGACCGTTATGATTGGCTTATTCAAAAGGGCATTACCAATAATTGGCTGGAGAGCTGTTGCCAGATCAGATGAGGTAAGAGGTCATTTTGACCCCATTTCCCAGGGGACTGAATCAAAACATATGTGTATGGGTAATTGTTCAGAAACTGAGTCAGCATCTTAAAGGTTATCTTGCCCCAATTTCTGGAGAACATACGTGCATGTGTAGCTGTTAGGTCCTTGGTTCCCAGGGGAGGAGGGTAAGTACTAAGGCACGGAGGCTGAGAGGGTTCAGAATTGTCAGAAATGACTTCAGAATTGTCTTAAAGTCTTACAGAAGGAATGTTATATACATAATAAA
This sequence comes from Myodes glareolus, assembly GCF_982192425.1. NCBI lineage: Eukaryota > Metazoa > Chordata > Mammalia > Rodentia > Cricetidae > Myodes > Myodes glareolus. The sequence goes on along the minus strand of NC_142034.1, from coordinate 101,380,153 downwards.
TAAATAAATTTTAAAAAATATAAAAAATACCAGCATAAGAGAAGTGTAAATACATGATTACAAGTGATGAAATATGAATGAAATTCTATGAAACAGGTGTTTACTGGAATGTAGCTTTTTTAAAAAAAGATTTATTTATTTGTGTGTGTATGTGCATGTGTACACAGGACTCATATATATCAGTACCCTCATAGGCCAAAAGAGTGTGTTGGAATCCTGGAGCTGGAATTACAGGCAGCTTCAAGTCTCCCAATCTGGTACTGAAAACTGAACTCCAGCCCTCTGAGAGAGTGTTCCTAACTGCTGAACCATCTCTCCAGGCCCCAGAATGGCTTTCTTTGTCGTATCATATAATGAACATTTCCCAAGGTTTATGTTTTGGTTTTAGCCATGGTAGTTGTTTTGTCTGTTGGTTGCTTGGTTGGTTTTGGTGTTTTAAGACAAAGTCGAAGCCTGGCAGTGGTGGCACATGCCTTTAATCCCAGCACTTGGAAGGCAGAGTTAGGTGGATCTCTGTGAGGCCAGCCTGGTCTACAAAGTGAGTTCCCCAAAAGATACACAGAAAACTCTGTCTCAGAAAAACCAAAAAAAAAAAAAAGAAAAAAAAAAAAGAAAGAAAGAAAAGAAAAGAAAGAAAAAGAAAAAACTTTAGCTCATGAGACAACTGAGATTAGCCCTGAATTTCTCAATTCCCTTATTCTACCCCCCACCCCGACCCTGGGATTACAGACCTTTGCCACCATACCTATTTATTCTGTCGTTTTGGCACAGGTTTACTATATAGAACAAGTTATCCTTGAACAGGTCATCTTCCTGTCTCAGCCTTCCAAATGCAAGGACTGCATTTTTATCCCTATGCCCAGCTTCCTCAAGATTTTTTGTTTTGCTTTGCTTTGCTCTTTTGTCTCAATTTCATTTATTTATTTATTTATTCATTTATTCATTCATGTTCTGAGACAGGGTTTCTCTTTATAGCCCTAGCTGTCCTGGAACTCACTCTATAGAACAGGCGGACCTCGAACTCGGAATCCCTGCTTCCCTCTTTCTCTGGAGTGCTGGGATCAAAGGCGTGCACAACCATGGCCTGGTTTTTCATTTGTTTGTTTGTTTGGGGAGGGATGCTTTGTCCATTTTCTTTTTTTTCTTTTTCTTTTTTCCTCTTTCTCTCTCCTATTTTTTTTTTTTTTTGGTCCATTCTCAACACAGGAACTAAAGGCATGAATCACCTCCATACCCTAACTCCCCACTCCCAGCCTTCCATTTTCTTTATTCTTACTTTTTTTGGTTTTTGATTTTTGTGGGGGTTTTTTGTGTTTTGTTTTGGAGACAGGGTTCTTCTGTAGCTTTGGGGCCTGTCCTGGTACTCACTCTGTAGAGATCCGCCTGTCTGCCTCTCAAGTACTGGAATTAAAAGTGTGCACCACCACCACCCGGCTTCTTTATTTTTACAAAGCAACTGATTTGTATAAAGAAAAAAATAGAAGAAATTTTCAATATGTGGACTTAGAAACAACTTGAGAAAATAATGAATTAGGTTAAACTTCATCAAAACATTTATTCTTTCTTTATGGTCTTTTTCTTATTAGAATATATGAGTTTCTATAGTTCTGGGTAGAACCTAAGGCCCTGCATATGCTAGGCAGCTTCTCTACTGCTGAGTTACACTTTCACCATGAATTTCATTCGTTATGACGTTTTCATACATGTATAGAATATATTTAAATCTTATTCCCTACCCCCTTACTTTTTTTTTTTTTTGAAACATGGCCTCTCCACATAGCCCTGTTATCCTGGAATTCTATTCATTATGTAGACCAGACTGTGTTAGAGAAGGCCGCTTATTGGTACCCAGCCGCCTAGATAGCTTAGACCCAAAATAACCACACAGAAACTGTATTAATTAAATCACTGCTTGACCTATTAGTTCTAGCTTCTTATTGGCTAACTCTTATATTAATTTAGCCCATTTTTATTAATCTGTATATTGCCACATGGCTGTGGCTTACAGGGTAAAGTTTCCAGCATCTATGACTTCTCTCTAACTCTGCCTTCCTTCTCCTTTGCTACAGGCCAAGCCAGTTTCTTTATTCATTAGTCAATAAAAACAACACATAGACAGAAGGCCCTCCCACACCAAGACTGTCTTTGCACTCACAGAAATCCACTTGTCTCTGCCTCAAGGCATTTACCACCTCAAGGAACAAACCCCTTTACCCCCTCACTTTCTTTTGTCCCCCCTCCCACTTCTTTCCAACCAGTGCAGTGGTTCTCATCCTGTGGGTCCTGACTCCTTTGATCAGATCGACCCTGGGCTGTTATACAGAAACACTGCCTTGAAAAACAAACAAACAGGGCTGGAGAGATGGCTCAGCGGTTAAGAGCATTGCCCGCTCTTCCAAAGGTCCTGAGTTCAATTCCGAGCAACCACATGGTGGCTCACAACCATCTGAAATGAGGTCTGATGCCCTCTTCTGGCCTGCAGGCAGACACACAGACAGAATATTGTATACATAATAAATACATAAATATTTTTTTAAAAAAGGAAAAAAAAAGAAAAACAAACAAACAAAACACAACCAAAAAGCAAGCTGAGCTTGACCACCCCCAGCATCTGTAAAGCTTTCTGACTGCCAGTCTAGCCCTGGGCTCAGCGAGAAACCCTTTCTCAAGACAGCGGGGTAGATGGTGATAGAGCAGGACTCCTGATGTCCCCCTGGACATGCATCTCCACATACATGTGCATCCATCAAACACACACGTGTAAAAATATGAAAACTCAGTAGGACGGTGGTGGCACACACCTTTAATCCCAGCACTCGGGCGGCAGAGGCAGGCAGAAAAGAAAAAGAAGTTAAAAAAAAAATTTTTTTTTTTTGAAAACTTTTAGTTTAGCTTGATGGTGCAGGCCTGTAATCCCAACTAGCTGGGAGGCTAAGAAAGGAACAAGTTCAAGGTCAAGGTCAGCCTGGGCAATTTAGAGTGACCCTATCTCAAAATGAAAGGCAGCGAACCAGAGAGGGCTCAGTGAGAGAGCACTCTGTGTAATCCGGGAAAAGAAGAAAGGAAAATTCTCAAATACCTGTGGGCGCATGGACCCAGACTCTCCAGAGACAACACAGGCAACCTGCTTTTTCTCGAGCCCTGCAGGGACCCTGATGTAGACTTTCAGTTTGAGCCCACAGCCCTGGAGGCTTGAAAAGAGGACAGAAGAAATCCAAGTCCTGAAGTCCTGTAGTCTGGGGCTGTGGCTTCGCGGTGCGGCTTTCTCCACTGGCTATTCTGCGGTCGTAAGTAATTAGGGCACGTTAGCCGGGTTCAGGTGCTCTTTCTCCTTAAGTAGCACCTATCTGCTCCGGATTACCACACACTGCTTATTTTTATCCCAGAAAGAGGCTCTGGGCCAGAGAGAAAGTTAAGACTAGGAAGCCAACAGGTCACCTGACTGCACAGTAACCACCACCTTGTGGTTCACTGCTGCAGGAAAACCTGCCTTCCTTAAATATATATAAAGGGGGGGGGGGAGTCTTTCATAAACTGGTAAGCCACAAGACGCCAGGCCAAGCCGAGAGCTACCGCTGACACCTGAGCTAATATGCCTTCAGTTCAGAATACAGACTCATGCCAGCTGTGGTAGCCCACACATTTAATCCAAGCAGAGGGTGGCAGGGGAAGACGCACCTCTGTGAGTTCAAGGCCAATCCATTTACCTAGGCTCCAGGGTCAGTCAAGGCTACACAGTGAGAATCTGTCTCAAGAAAGAAAAAACAATAGAGTTCACAGTTTTTACCGCCACTCCACACCCCAAATATGGAATGACGGCAGGAGCAGGGGGCCACTACTCCCTTCTTTAATGACCCCCCCTACAAAAGGTTTGGTCCCCTCTGGTGGTGATGTGAAGTGTTGACTGAGCAACAGTAGGTACAATCTTCATTGGTGGACGAATCCATTAAGAAGCCCATCTCTGAATGGGCTCTTAGGAGGTGGAGCCTGCTGAGAGGAAGTGGGTTACCGGGCATGCCTTTAAAGATCCCTCCGTTCGTTCCAACATCATCACGTACACCTCACCATGATGGCTCAGCCTTGCTTCACCAACCACAGCCTGGACCCTCTGGGACTAAGCAAGAATGAGTCTTCTTTCAATAATCTCATGCAGATGTTTTGTCTCGGCGGTGACAGTCAACAAACACAGCTTCCCCTTGCCCTTTCCTCAGACCAGTGGCCCTCAACCTTCCTAACGCTGTGACCCTTTAATACAGTTCCTCATGGTGTGTGACCCCAACCATAAAATTATTTTCGTTGGTATTTCATAGCTGTAATTTCGCTTCTGTTCTGTTATGAGTTATAATATAAATATCTGATACGTAGATGGTCTTACGTGACCCTGTGAAAGGGTTGTTCTACCCGCCAAACGGGTCGCGACCCACAGGTTGAGAATCACTACTGTAGAGCCAATCATGAAGCATAGAAAGTCTCTGACACTCTCGAACAAAGGTTATAGAGCAGCAATCAACCTATACTCAGAAGAAAGGAGCATCCTTACCTGTGCACAGGCTACCCAAGTGCCATGCTTGCTACTATTGGCCACACCCTTCAACAACCACACCTCTGCAGGAGAGTCCATTCTCCACTATCCGAAGCATAAGATATATATAGCTTTCTGTTTCTTTGCATCCTCATTTTCAAAGGTTCCTACAACACAAAATTATACCAGAAGGGCCAGCAAGATGGTGCAGCAGGTGAAGAGCTTGCAGCACAAGCCAGGCAACCTGAGTTCAATCCCCAGCACCCACAGAAAGGTGGAGAGAGAACCAACTCCCCAAAATTGTCCTCTGGTGTCCACCTGTGCTCCATGGCGCAGGCGTATCCACACACATCACATAACAAGCAAGAATAAATGAAATATATGTATACTAGGTTCAGCCCTCTCTATTTTATTTTTAATTTAGATTTACTTATTTTATGCATGCGAATGTTTTGCCTGCAGTTATATATATGTGATGTGTGTGTATCACATGCAGCTTAGTAGGCCCAGAACAGGCCACCAGAGTCCCTAGAACTGGAGTTATAGAAGGTTGGGTATGCCATTTGGGTGCTGGGAACAGAGCCGAGATCTCTGGAACAAGTGTTCTAAGCCACTGTACCATCTCTCTCCCCGGCCAGCCCCCACCCCTTTGCTTTAGAGACAAACTTTTACGTCACTTAGACTTGCTTCTGCGAACATCTGATCCTTCCGCCTCTACCTTCCAGGTACTGAGATTACATTGAGAGCCACCACATCTGGGTAAATTTATTTTCTATTATATTTTCCTTTATTTTTTCCTTTTTTACATTTATTTTTTAAAGAAATGTAGCTGTAGCTGGCCTGGAACTCAATATGTATTCCAAGCTAGCCTGGATCTCAGAGATCTACCTGCCTCTACCTCCCAAATGCTGGGTTTAAAGGCTTACTCTCCCTCTCCTTGTCCCTTGGATGGATACTGGTTGAGGGGTTCTGATGGAGACCATGCAGGAAATGTAGCCGTGCCATGTGTACCTCAGGATAACATAGAACTCACGGTCTTCTTGCCTTTGCCTCCTCAGTACTGAGATTATAGGCATGTACCCATGCCTGACTTGGGTTTGTTTTTTGTTTTTTTTTTTCTTTTTTTTTTTTTTAAGATAGGGTCTCACACTGTAGGTTAGGCTAACCTGGAACTCATTATGCAGCCCAGGCTGGACTTGAATTTGTAGCCCTTCTCTGTACTTGACTTCCTGCTTCCTAGGATTACAGATGTGTCCCCCCTCCATTACTAACTCCACATTAGTTTCTTTTTCATTTTCCTTTGTTTCTATAGTTGTTAGTGTTAATTGTCCACCTGACAGGATCTAGGGTCATGTGAGAGGTGTCCCTTGGCTTTACCTGTGGGAGATTATCTTGATTAGGTTAAGTGAGGTGGAAGGATCTGGCCTCTGTGGTGATCTCATTACTTGTGCTGGGAAGACCAGCTGCTTCAGGCTTCTTCTGCTTTCACTCCCCCCCACCACTTGTTCCCTTAGCTGTTGGGGGAGTAGCCCCACCCCTTCAGTTGCTTTCATTTGGATACTTGTCACAGCAATAGGAAAATAAACTATGACAGAGTCTAATGCCAGCTCAGACTAGAATGTGGTCTCAAAAAAAAAAAAAAGAGCCATACCAGTTATGATTTCACACCCCTTCAATTCCAGCACCCGGGAGGCAAAGGCTGGTGGGTTTCTGTGGCTTCGAGGCCAGCTTGATAGGTCTGCCAGTGCCACAGCACACATGTGGCAACCAGACGACACGCAGGAGCTGATTATTCTCGACCGCATAGATCCTGGGGATCTCCTGATGTGTATGAATGGTTTCCCAGGAACATGCATGCCTGGTTCCCACAGAGCCCAAAAGAGGGTGTCCTGTCCCTTAGCAGTGGAGTCTTAGCTATGAGCCACCATGTGGGTTCTGGAAATCTAACCCAGGTCCCCTAGAAAAGCAGCCAGTACCCTTAACCCCTGAGCCATCTCCCCAAGCCAGAAGCTACAGGTTTCAAAACCTACTCTGAGAAGTGACATCTATCACTTCTGCTATGTCCTACAAATTTGAGGCATTTCAATATGTCCAGCCCTCATGGGTATCATCCAGGGGCATGGATACCAATAGGTGAGCCCTTGGTGTTCATTTAAATGCTGCCCACTTGTTGGACCCCGCCTTCCTGTGGATACCCACACCCGATCCAGGCGCGCGCCTTCCTGAACTCGGGCCCATGAGAATGGACGATTGTCCTGAGGGTTTAAAACAGACACACACACAAGAGACCTTGCTCACTTACCAAGAGTAAATGGCCACTTTATTAAACTCAAGTCGGGTATTTATACCAGTGGGCAACCGGGATCAAAAGGGCAAGGCCTCCTCCCATCCAGGAGCAGGAGGAGACGATTACAGGCCCTGGCGCCTCAGGCAGTATCAGCTGGGAGGGGCCAGGCGTGTGGAGCCCACTGCTAGAACCTTGAATACAGGTGGAATCACCATAACAAAGAGAGCCAGGTTCTTCCTAAGCTATCCCCTCAAGCCAATGCTAGTGCAGAATCTCCAGGGAGCCAGAGGTCACAGGGCCCTGCGAATCGCCAGGAAGAAGGGAAAAAGACCTTGGTACCTACACCCACTAAGTAGATGTAAACATACAATAGTGAGAGAACTGAGATTCTTCAGGTATCAGTACTGTACCATACCAGTATATATACCCATGTACACTTTAAAAAGAAATCTTAGGATGTAACATGAGGGTCGGCTTGTTGGGGTTTCTGTCCCACCTGGTACCCCACAACTGGCAAGTCCCAAAGAAATCAATCACACAGAGATCTCTATAAGTTATAAAGCTGATTGGCCCATTAGGTCAGGCTACTTATTAGCTCTTATAACTTTTGTTACCCCATTATCCTTATCTGTGTTAGCCACAGGGCTCAATACCTTTCTCAGCTGGGCAAGTTACATGCTGCCTCTTCAGTGGTCTGCGCAGGAGTGGCGGAGGGAACTTCCTGCTTCCCAGAATACTCCCAGTCTCTTTGCTCCACCCGTACTTCCTGTCTGGCTTTTCCGCCTATACTGCCTGCCTGGCCAATCAGCGTTTTATTAAAATATGATTGACAGAATACAGACAATTCTCCCGCACCATTAGGGGGCTGGAGAGATGGCTCAGCAGTTAAGAGCTCTGACTGCTCTTCCAGAAGTCCTGAGTTCCATTCTCAGCCACCACATGGTGGCTCACAACCACCTATAATGAGATCTAGTGCCCTTTTCTTCCATATCCTACAGGCAGGATATTGTATAAATAAATAAATGAATAAATAAATAAATCTTTAAAAAATCTTAGGAAAAAATGTTTTGAGATAGAATCTCACTGGCCTTCACCTTCCTCTGTAGGGCATGCAAGCTGTGACCTTGTGATCACCTGCCTCAGCCTTCCCAGCAATTAGATCTATGTCATCAGGCAGGAAAAATTCTCTTTCTAGCTCAAGCATAGCCTCTCTTGGGCCCAGGCAACCTCCAGGCGTTTCCCCCTGTGACGACACAGTGTGACTCAGTACCCCAGGCAGCTCCTGTCTTCTGTCTGTGAAATGTCCGTCACACACAAAGCCACCAGGGAAGAGTGCTGTCTGGAGACTCAGGACCTGAGGAAGGAGGTGACACTGTCCCACTGGACAGGATGAGTCACATGGCCTTGCCCAGCTCAATGGTTCAAAGACAGTCTTCCTATATAATCTCATTTTAGGGCCTGAAAAGTAAGGAAAACTAGACATTGAAAAGAGTATAACTCTCAATTACATATGATAAAGGGAACTTCAGGAGTTGGAGGATTGGCTGAGTAGCAAGAGCATGTCTTGTTCTTGCTTAAGACCCGAATTCAGTCCCCTGCTCCCGAGTCTGGCAGCTGACGACCAGGTGTAACTCCAGCTCCAGGACCCAGGGCCCTCTTCTGTCCTCTGAAGGCACTGGGTACAAATCTGTGCACAGACACGCATGCAGGTAAAACATTCATACACTCAAAAGAAGATAAATGCATCTAAAGTTTTGATAAAAGTCTTATAGCTGGCCGGATGGTGGTGACGAATGCCTTTAATCCCAGCACCCAGAGGCAGAGACAGGCAGATCTCTGAGTTCAAGGTCAGTCTGGTCTGCAAGAACTAGTTCCAGGACAGGCTCCAAAGCTACAGAGAAAACCTGATTCAAAAAAGCCAATATATATAGCTGGGTGGTGGTCATGCCTTCAATCCCAGCCCAGGCAGCAAGGACAGGAGGATCTCTGCATTTGAGGCCAACCTGCTCTACAGTCTACAGAGTTCCAAGACAGCCTGGAGGAATCTTAAAATGTGGAAAGGAGTCTTAGTGCACATTAGGTGACAATCCTAGCCAACATGTGAAAGCTGGGTGAAGGCTGCTCAAAGGGAACCTTTTTTTTTTAGGTCATTGAGTTTTTCCCCTTCCCTCTCCCTTTCTCTTTCCCTTTTCCACTCTTTCTCCCTCTCTGACGAGGGAGAAATTTAAATTTTTAAAATTTAAAAATTTTAAATTTAAATTTAAAAATTTAAATTTTTAAAAATATTTGTTTTATTTTGGGGGATATAGGTGCATGCCATACCTGTCCATATGTGAGATCAAAGGAGTACTTTGGATCCCCTGAGCTGGAGCTACAGGCATTTTCAGACCTAAGTACAGAGGTTCTTAGGGTTTAGCTATAAGCACTTTAGCTTCTGCATCCTGACCAACAGCATTTCAACCAAATGTCCCCATCTGCCACATGTTATGTTATGGTGGGTCTTACTTGATACTTAATCTTTCTAGTGTGCTCAACTTTTTTGTTTTGTTATATTGATTTCTTCAATATGTGTATGTGTGTGTCTGGGGGCCAAGGACAACCCTGGACGTCATTCCTCAGGGTCCACCCACCATTTTTTTTTTTTGAGTCAGTGTCTTTTACTGGCCTGGAGCTCTCCAAGCAGGCTGTGCTAACCAGCCACACGTTTCCACCTCCACAATGAGTGAGAATTACAAAACACATGCCATCATACTTGGCTTTTTTATTTATTTATTTATTTTTTTCCTGAGACAGGGTTTCTCTGTAACTTTTAGAGCCTGTCCTGGAACTTACTCTGTAGACCAGGCTGGCCTCGAACTCACAGAGATCTGCCTTCCTCTGCCTCCCGAGTACTGAGCTTAAAGGCGTGGGCCACCATCACCCGGCTCATACTTATTTTTGTTTGTTTGTTTGTTTGTTTTTGTTTTTTGTTTTTATGTGTATGTGGATGTTTTGCCTGCGTGTATGTTTGTGCAGCATGTGTGTGCCTGGTGCCTGCAGAGTCCAGAAGAGGGCATCAGATCCCTGGAACTGGAGCTGCACACGGCTGTAAACCACATGACTGCTGAAAATCAAGTCCTGACTGTCTGAAAGCATGAGCAGCCAGTGTTCACAATGACTGAGCTGTCTCTCACTCGGTTTGACTTTTTGAGACAGGCTCTGGGGATCAACTGAGGTCCTCATGTTTTTACAAGTACTCTACTGATTGGCCACCTCCCACCCCAATATTTATTTTTCTATGTATGTGCTAGCTTAGTCGGTAGAGCATGAGGCTCTTAATCTCAGGGTCATGGGTTCGTGTCCTATGTTGGGTGCCATTTTTAGGCAGAATTTTCCTGTACCATAGCTGCTCTCAAATAAACACACTGAGGCTAATATTAATTATAAATGTTCGGTCAATAGATAAGGCTTATTACTAACTAGCTCTTACATTTTATATTAACTTATATTCCTTATTTATGCTCTGCCATGTGGCAGTACCTTTATTAACATGACACATTCATTTCCTGCTCCCTCTGCGTCTGGCTGGTGGCTCCAGACTCCACCCTTCTTCCTCCCAGCATTCTCCTAATCTGGCTCTCCTGCCTAATCTTATTCTGTTTAATGCTTGGCTAGTCAGTTTCTTTATTAAAACAATCACATATATTCACACAGTGTAAAGGAATATCACAGCATTCATTTTTATTTTTAATTTTTTAGTATTTATTTTTATTTTATTAATAATGTTTGTGTATATGTGTTGTGAGAGTTTGTTGTGTGTATGGGTGATGGAGAATAAAAGAGGGAGTGGGATTCCCCAACTCCAGCTGGAGCTGCGGGCAGTTGATGTGGGTGCTGGGAACAGAACTTTGGTCCTCTTAACCATTAAGTTGTCTCTCTGTGTGTTTTATTTTGTTTTACTTTAGTTGAGTATTTTTTTTTCTTTTTGTTTGTTTGTTTTCGAGACAGGGTTTCTCTGTGCAACATCCCTGGCTGTCCTGGAACTTGCTCTGTAGACTAGACTGGCCTCAAACTCACAGAGATCCACCTGCCTCTGTCTCCCAAGTGCTGAGATTAAAGGTGTGCACCACCACCGCCCAACACTTTTTTGGGTTTTTAAGACAGGATCTTGCTACGCATCCCAAGCCAGCATCAGTCTTCACAGTCTTGCCTAGGTCCCACTGGGTCTGGGGTTACAAGCACGCACCGAGACCAACTGTGTGTATTCAGGTTGATACATTTGTTACCGTTTGTTACCTGATGCTGATCACCACAAAGATGCCTAGTGTCTGTTTCTAGCCCCAGAACCCTTCTGATACCAAATGTGTAAGATTTTTGCTACAATGATAAAGAATTCTCCGTGGTTCAGGACACCACAGGGGTGTATCATCAATCAATTCTGACACCATCTACCTAGAGTGAAAAATGAAAACAACCCCCAATTAATTAAACTTATTAAATGATTAGCTATTGGAAGCAGTTTTGCAAGTTTTTACTATTTCTAACAACATTCCACCAATAAATGTTCTACCAATGACTATACCTTGACAAGTAAAGAGTAGCCCCGGCTCTCCTAGAATTTTCTCTGTAGACTAGGCTGGCCTCAAACTCACAGAGATTTGCTTGCCTCTGCCTCCTCAGTGCTAGAATTAAAGGTGTGCACCACCACCACCTGGCCTAAATTACCATCTTATACTTACTGTCCTAGGCTTGGGTTTTTTGTTTTGGTTTTTTGAGATGGGGTTTTTCTGGCTGTCCTGGAACTAGGTTTATAACCAGACAGGCCTCAAACTCACAGAGATCCACCTGCCTCTTCCTCTGCCTCCCTAGTGCTGGGATCAAAGGTGTGCACCACCACTGCTGGCTTGTCCTAGGGTTTGCTATTGCAATACAGTTGACTATTACACTTCTGTTTCTTTCCTCTAAACTCTGTCCTCACCCACATCGTCACGACACTTCTAGGATTTATTTTCTGCTTGTACCTAAACTGAAGGCTCAGTCCCACACCTCTACCCAGTTTAGATGCTACTTGTAAAGCAAAGCCACCTGCATTTCTGAATTTTTTTTTCTGTATTTCACGATCCCTTCCTCAAGGTTGAGAACAGATATTCTAGAACATTCACAGAACTAAGGAGCTCACTTGACTTACAGTATTGGCTTATTGTAAAGGCTTCAAGTCAGGCCTTTGGGCTCACTTTTATTATCCCAACCAGTTAGGTTGAAGCAGAAAGAGTAACGTTCAAAGTCACACCTGGCCGTTTAGTGAGACTGAGAAACAGGGAGGGGGCTGGAGAGATGGCTCCAAAGTTGAGAGCACTTGCTGCTCTTCCTGAAGACCTGGATTCAATTCTCAGAACCCACACAATAGCTAACAACCCTCTGTAACTACAGTTCCAGGAGATCCACTGCCCTCTTCTGGCCCCCAAGAGCACTGCAGACATGTTGTGCACAGCATTCAGGCAAAACACCCATATACATAAAATAAGAATAAATTAACTTTTGGGGGGGGGAGGTTCGAGACAGGATATCTCCATAGCTTTGAGGCCTGTCCTAGAACTTGCTCTATAGAGGCCGGCCTTGAACTCACAGAGATCCATCAGCCTCTGCCTCTCAAATTCTGGGATTAAAGGCATGTACCACCACTACCTAGCAAAATAAATTAATCCTAAAAGAAGGCCAGCACAATTAGCATTTGCTGTGAAGCTGCCCACACGAAACCCTATTCCTTCCATGCAGAGATATTTTCAGTAGCAATAAGTCATGTTTGAGGCCTAAGCCTGTCTCAATCTCAAGTGTGACTTTTCTTCATTCTCTCATCTCTCCTGGGATGTAAAAGCATCTTCTCTTCCACGATTACCCTGTGACCTCCACTTACCTCATCAGCTGAAATCCCACCAAGTGCTCTCAATGTTAGAAGAGAGACCCGGGTGAAGAGAATGGGTTCTCGGGCCTGAGTGGACACCTGATGCTCCAGCTAGGCTGACTCAATCACTTTGCTAAGGGTCCACCCCAGGAAGGTGGGCTCACCTTAAGCCGTACCAATAAGATAGGTGGAATAATTAGTCCTTTAATGAGATACTGTACTGTTTCTTCCAGAACCTCTGCCCCGATGGCAGCCCTGTAGGGTCATAAGTCTCCTACTTTCCTGGGTTATTCAGAAGTGTAACTTTCTCTTTTCATCTTCCTACCTCTTTCCTAAGTGTGCTTTTCTTAAAATTTTGGACTTTTCCCCAGCATTTTGGGCTTCCTTGCTCTCTTTTGCTAACGCTTCCCTTCCTGTCCTGTGTCTGTCCTCACATCAGCTGCAGTACCCGGCTTTCCCTTTCTTGCCCCCATCCCCCTCCTCTGGGCAGCAGCTGAGGTTTACGACTGGCTCGCCCCGAGGTTTTCCTTTGAAACACATCAAAAAGATTATCCGCTATAATCGACTAGACTTTATCATAGAGATGCAAATATGGTTCAGCGTATGTAAATCGATAAATATAATCTACCACATATACAGGCTGAGACAAAAACCAAGTGATCATCTCATTAGATGTAGAAAAGGCTGTTTATAAAATCCAACGTTGCTTCATGGCAAAAATCCTGGAGAGTCTAGGGAGGATAGTGGTAAACATAATAAACCCATATACAGCAAACCCACAGCCAGCAACAACCTAAACATAGAAACTCAAAGCAATTCCTCTAAAATCAGGACAGAGAGTGGACAAAGACTGTCTATTCTCTCCATATCTGTTCAATATAGTATGTGAAGTCTTAGCCAGAGCAATAGGACAACTAAGGGAGATCAAGGGGACACAAATTGGAAAAGAAGAGGTCAAAGTATCACTACTTGCAGATGATATGGTAGTATACATAAATGACCCTAAAAACTCTACCAGGGAGCTCCTACACTGATAAACGTTTTCAGCAAAGTAGCAAGATACAAACTCAGTAGCCTTTATGTCTTCCTATATACAAATGACAAATGAACTGAGAAAAAATAATCAGGGAATTTTCACAATATCATCAATATAAATAAATACATAAAGCCAGATGTATTGTTGAATGACTTCAGTCCCAGCACTCAGGAGGCAGAAACCGTGTCGGAGGGCAGCCTGATCATCAGAGTGAGCTCCAGAATACCCAGGACTATAGAGAGAGACCCTGTAAAATAAATAAATAAATAAATAAATACTTAAGGTAACTCTAAACCAAAATACTTGTATGATAAAAACTTTATGACATTGAAGAAAAAAGGCATTGAAGAGAGATCAGAACATGGAAAGCTCTCCCATGCTTGTGGATTGGTAGGACTAATATTGTGAAAATGACCGTTCTTTCAAAAGCAATCTACAGATTTAATGTAATCCCTATAAAGATTTTCACAGTTTTTCACAGAAATTGAAAGGATAATTTTCAGTTTCGAATGTAAAAAAAAAAAAAAAGAAAAAGAAAAAGAAAAACAGCATAGCTAAAATAAACCTGAATAATAAAAGAACTTCCAGAAGTATCACCATCCCCAATCTCAAATGGCACTAAAGCTATAGTAATAAAAAGACAGCATGGTATTAGCATAAAGACAGATACATTGCTCAATGGAATTAGATTGAAGACCCAGACATAAATCCACAAACTTTGGATGCCTGATTTTTGAGGAAGAAGTCAAAAACACACTGAAAAAAAGAGAGCATCTTCAACAACTGGGCCTGGGCAAACTGGATGTCTGCATGTAAAAGAATCCACATAGATCCATTTTTATCACCTTTCACAAAAATCAACTTCAAATGGATCAAAGACCTCTATATGAGGCCAGATACGTTGAATCCGACAGAAGGAAAAGTGGGGAGTAGGACTGAAGTCATTGGCACAGACAAAGACTTTCTAAACAGTCCACTGAGGGCAAGGCACTAAGACCAACAATTAACAAACGCAACCACATGAAACTGGAAAATCTTCAGTATGGCAGAGAATGAGATACCTATTTTATTTACTTTATGGGCATTGATGTTTTGCCTGCATGTTTGGGGGGTGGGTGTCAGATCCCAAGAAACTGGAGTTAGAGACAGTTTTAAGCTGCCATGTGGGTGCTGGGAATTGAACCCCAGTCCTCCGGAAGAGCGGTCAGTATTCTTAACCACTGAGCCATCTCTCTAGCCCCTAATAATTTTTTAAGATTTGTTTTATATGGATGGTGCTCTATTTGAATGTACACCTGCATGCCAGAAGAGGGCATCAGAGCCACCATGTGTTTACGAGGAATTGAACTCAGGACCTCTGGAAGAGCTGTCAGTGCTCTTAACCATTGAGCTATCACTCCGGCCCACTAAAATTACTCTTTTTTTAAAAAAAAAAAAATTATTTATTTATTTATTTATTATGTATACAATATTCTGTCTGTGCGTATGCTGCAGGCGAGAAGAGGGCACCAGACCTCATTACAGATGGTTGTGAGTCTCCACGTGGTTGCTGGGAATTGAACTCAGGACCTTTGGAAGAGCAGGCAATGATCTTAACCTCTGAGCTATCGCTCCAGCCCCCTAAAATTACTCTTAACAACATTCTGTTATATCCATAGATCAGTGTCTCAGCCAGCATCAGAGAAGCTTCCTCCTGCAAGAAATGGGAACACATAGAGAGACCCACAACTGAACAACGTGCAGAGTGAGAGACTTTGGAATACTCAGTCCTAAGTGGGATGTCTTCATCAAACCCTTCCACCCAGGGCTCAGGGAGCTAGGCTGAGGAGGAGGAAGAAAGATTGTGGAGTCTGTGGGAATGGAAGACACAAACGAAACAATGTTTCCAGACACAACAGGATGGACATGCATATGAACTCACAGTATCTGTGGCAGTATGCACCTGGCCTGCCCGGGTTCAAGCCAGACAGGGTACCAATCAGTTATCTGTGTTATTATGTCTGTCTGTCTGTCTGTCTGTTTGTTTTTTAAAGAGAGAAAGAAGAAAAAGGCACGGGGTTGGGTGGGTGTGGACATGAAGAGTCTCTGGGAGATGAGAGGAGAAACCTGATTAGAATAGAATGTATGAAAATTTTTCATTTTTACTTTCATACACACATCCATATGAGAGAGGTGGGAGAGAGAGATGGGATATGGCAGGCAGAGACAAAGAATGAGACCAGGTCTCAAGGATCAGCTAGCCTGCTTCCCACAGAACAGCAGCGGAAACAGAGAGACCATAAGGGCCCGGGAGATGCTTCCCGGGGTGGAGGTGCTGTTGGGCAAGCCCGACAAACTGAGGCTCCAACCTTAGAGATCACAGCTTCACAAAGTGTTCTCTGACCCTTATATATGTGCTGAGGCATTAGTGTGTCCTCTCTCCTAAGCATGGACACACACACACACACACACACACACACACACACAATTTTTTAAGACTGAAAGCAATGACTACTATAGGAATGCTGTATTTGTTCATTTTTCTAATTTCTAACAATAAAAAAAAAAATAAAACAACCCTGTGCCGTCTCTTCCCAGAAAATGAAGCATTGAGGCAGGATAGTTCTGTCTAAAACCTCCTTCAGAGGCTTAGCTCAAACCAGTTCTAAAAAAGAAGAAAAGAAAGAGCCACATTCTTGGCTTTGGCTGTCACAGCTCCTAAGTAGGCTTTTGAAATTCATGGCAGAGATCTTAAATTTGAAGGCCAAGGCTTTTGATTGGAAAGACTTGCTGAAAAGAAACTGAGGGTGGGGAATTTCTTCTTCTTCTTCTTCTTCTTCTTCTTCTTCTTCTTCTTCTTCTTCTTCTTCTTCTTCTTCTTCTTCTCCTTCTCTCTCTCTCTCTCTCTCTCTCTCTCTCTCTCTCTCTCTCTCTCTCTCTGTGTGTGTGAGTGTGTGTGTGTGTGTGTGTGTGTGTGTGTGAGTTCTTTCCTTCTGCCATGTCAGTTAATAGTTACAGCTCAAGTCAGCAAGCCTGACAGCAAGCAACTACCCGCTGAGCGATCTCACTGGTTCATTCTTTCTTCCTCCCTTCCTTTTTGTTTGTTCTTTCTTTTCTTTCTTTCCATTTTTTTGGGGGGGGGGTATTACTGTTGTTGTTTTTGTTGTTTAGAGTCAGGGCTTCTCTGTGTAGCCCTGACTGTCTTTGAACTCTCCATCTGTAGATCAGCAAGAGTGAGTTCGAGGACAGTTTCCAAAGCTATACAGAGAAACCTTATCTCAAATAACCAAAAAAAAAAAAAAAAAAAAAAAAAAAAGGAAGGAAGGAAAGAAGGGAGAAAGAAAAAAAATCTGCAAAAGGTCCCAAGGGATTAGAGGGCACCCCAGTGACGGAGAACACTCACTGCTGCTGCAGAGGATTTGGGTCAGCTCCAGCACTCACATCAGGTGCCTCACCACCACCTTTAACTCCAGTTCCAGGGGATTCATGCTCTCAGACCTTTGTGGACACCTGCTTGTGCAAGGCACACACATATACATAAATTAAAATAATTCGTAAGTATTTTTAAAGAAGCCATTGCCTAGCTGTCCCTGAAACTGAAGCTTTTCAGAATAAAACAAGCTCTCTCCACAATCCTGTATTCTTTTTACTTTTTTGTGGGGGGGTTTTGTTGTTGTTTTGGTTTGGTTTTATGAGACAGGGTTTCATTGTGTAGCAGTCCTAACTGTCCTGGAACTCGCAGTGTAGACCAGGCTGGCCTCAAACTCACAGAGTTCTGTCTGCTCTGCCTTCTAAGTACTAGGATTAAACATGTGTGCCACCACTGCCCGGCTACTTGTTTTGTTTTTATTTTAACATGTAGCACAGCCCTCCAAACTTTAGTCTAAATACAATGAGACTATCGAAGGACAATGACTTGAAGTTATTTAAAAGCCTAGCTGGTGGAGGGATTGGCTTGTGTGAACAAGCCTTGGGTTCCACCTTTAGCATCACACCAGCCATGTGAATGTGTGCACCTGTAATCCTAGCACTTGGGAGGTGGAAGCAGGAAGATTAAGAATTCAAGATGATCCTCAGGCAAGGCCAGCAAGGACTAAAATTAGTTAATTGATTTTACTTACAATTATTTTTAATTATTTTATATGTGTATAGGTGTTTTTGCCTGCATGCCTGTCTGTATATCACTTGTGTGCCTGGTACTTTCAGAGACCAGAAGAGGGAATCTGATCCCCTGAAACTGGAGTTATAGATGATTGAGACCCACCATGTAGGTACTGAAAACTGAACCCAGATTCCTTGGAAGAACAACCAGTACTGTGTGTGTGTGTGTCTGTGTGTGTGTGTGTGTGTGTCTGTGTGTGTATGTGCCACAACACAAGTGTGTTCTTGTGGAATATTAGTTTCAGGTGTGCTGTATTCGTTTATGTTGTGGAGAGTTTGTTCAGTGATGCGAAGATGTGTTGCATTCTTTTATGTTGCATTTGTTGAACTCTGTAAAACTGTGTTACTTTGCCTGCCCAAAACATCTAATTAGTCTAATAAAGAGCCGAATAGTCAATAGCTAGGCAGGAGAGAGAAAAAGATGGGGCTGCCAGGCAGAGAGAATAAATAGGAGAAATCTAGGCTCCAGAGAAGAGTGAAGATCAAGGAAAGGAGAAGGAGTGGAAGACGCCAGGTGCTGTGGGAACTCCTTCAGCCCATGGCCTTTGAGATGCTGGACCACCTGGCCTTCGAGATACTGGACCACCTCGGGCGTGGTCTTGGGTAGAAACGTGTGCACCCTCTCTTGGCTGCTGGATTCAGTTCCTGTTCCCCACTGGTGCAGAGGACTGTTGATCTGTGAGTTTACCTCTAAATAAAGTGCCCTTGCGGGACTACTCCATTCTGAGCTAGTGTGGGAGCACGTTTTTAATTTCTGTTTTAATAGTACCCAAGGCCATGCCCAAAGTGGTTCAGCATCTCAAAGGCCACTGACTAAAGGAGTTTCCCCAACACCCAGCCACATAGCCTGCCACAGAGGAAGAAGGAAAGAAAGACATATAGAATAAAAAAAGGTGAAAAGTCCAGAGGCAAAACAGTGTAAAAGAGAAACAAGATAATTTAAGTTAAAAAACTGGCTAGGAACAAGCCAAGCTAAGGTCAGGCATTCATAAATAATTAAAAGTCTTGTTAGGGGTTCGCGGATCGGCCCCATATTGCAGGCACCATTATGTCGGGGTCCAGAGCTAGCCTGGACCCTCAGTTATTTCTCTTGACAAGACCCCAACATAAACTATCTCTCTGGACTGGCATGGCGGTGTGGAAATAAAGGCACAACTCACATGGCTTCATCGGGAGGGAGATTCTCAGTGATCCCTCATGAAGTCCTGAGTTCACATCCTGAAGAATTCCTCTCATTTATTCTCCAAACAGTCTTTATACCAAAGCTTAACTTAGGGGAAATACATTAGCGTTCTGTCTCCTAGTTAACCAGATATTCACATTCTGTCACATCCACAACTACCTGTGTACTATGCTAGCTGTCACATAGGTTTGAATTAGCATTTCTATCAGGCATCCTCCAAATTAAAAGAAGGAACAACAACATCCTGACATTCTGTTAGGTTGCGACTGCCTGTCTGGAAGGCTATGTGACCATCCTCAGGTGGGGCCTATGGTCTTAGAGCCTGGCTGCCACACCATATAGATGTACGGGCCTACAAAGTCTCAGTGTATTTATTTGGAAGCGGGGTGGTGGGCCCCCAAAGAGTTAAAAAAACAAAAACAAAAAACCCAGCTTCATGTTCTCTCCTTCTACCACAGGTCGTGGGGATCAAATGAAAATCACCAAGCTCTTTTGGCAAGTGCTCTTACCCACTGAGTCATCTTGCTGAATGTATCTTAACCAAATTTTAAAAAGCCTTCTGGGTCTGAAGAATAAACAGCTTAGTAATAGAGTGAGTGCCTGGCATGCAGGAAAGCCTGGGTTCCATCCCCAGTACTAACAGTAAAGAAATACACACCAAATAAGCAAACAAGCCAGTCAGCCGTGGAGGAACTGCCAATGAAAACAGAATCAACCTCTAAAAATAATCAAGAGGAGAATTATATTATCAAGATCTAGGTGTGGAGGCAGCCATACCAGGTGTTCAAAGTCACCTTTAGCTACACAACTGATTGGAAGTCAGCCTAGATTATAAGAGACCCTGTCTTGCTGGGCAGTGGTGGTACATGGCTTTAATTGCGACACTCAGGAGGCAGAGGCAGGTGGATCTCTTATGAGTTCGAGGCCAGCCGGGTCTACAGAGTGAGTTCCAGTACAGCCAGGGCTACACAGAGAAACCCTACCTCAAAACAAACAAAAACAAAACAACCCTTGTTAAGAGGCTCTGTCTCCACCCCCATCCATCCCCAAACCTACAATAAAGTTTGAGGACAGCTCCAGAATGTGGCGCTGAGACAAACAAAACATCCACACTGGCAAAGACTGTATTTGGAGACCAATGTCGGATTGCTCAGAAAAGTCAGGAGGAGACAGTGCCGGGTGCTCCTGTAATTCCAGCACCTGGGAAGGGGACAACAGGACCAGGTGTTTAAGGTCATGCTCGGCTTCTTGGACGTTTTGCCTGGAGAGAGGGCTCAGTTGGTAAAGTACTTGCCAGGCGAACATGAGAACTCAAGCTAGACTTCCAGAGCCTGTGGTATGGTGGCACGTTTGGAACCTAGTGCTGAAGAAGTGGAGAATGGTGGCTCCCTGGGGTAACCAAACTGGCAAGTTCTAAGTCAGAGAGAGAGCCTATCTAAACCAGACAAGGCAGAGGGCACCCGAGGACCACTGAGGTTGACCTCTGGCCTCTATACATAGGTGCACACATCTACACGTGTACTTACACACATTTGCACTTATACTCACAAATGTGCAGACACACGAACACACTCACAGGAAAAGTAAAAAGCTTTGTGTGGGTTGAGTCAAGCCATAGCAAATACTGTCATTAAAGCAAAATTAGTCCAGGTTATCAATTCCAGAGTTCCCAAATAGCTGAGGTCATGGCTGCTTTGTTATTGTGTGTGAACTAATCAGAGCAAAGGTTATGCAGAGCTCCAATTCCAGACACTGAGTCACCAGTGACCCGGCATATATGGTTTCACTCCATTTGTGTCTGGGAGCCTAATGTAGGATGCACCTTCACCCAAGCCCTCGGGGAAATCACAGAAGCACATTAGTTAATGTTTGGAAAACAGTCTAATTTGTATATGTCTAGCCTTCCGAAACATGACATCACTGTGTTTGGGATGCAGAGTTCATTAATTAAATTAGTCAACTACAAACTCCAAGCACACTTAATATTGATTAAGCTATGTTCTGAGGCTGGAGGCTGCGCTAGAGCAGGGCAGAGGGCCTTTCCTTAATGCAGTTTTTGACATCGAGGGGAGATGGATGATTAATAAGATAAAAATAAAATAAAAACTTCCTAACTGCTACGTGCTGAGAGGAAAACAAGAAGTCTATGGTAGCTACTAGCTGGAGGGGGGTCTACTTTTGTTTGTTTGTTTTTGAGACAGGTTTCTTTTTGTAACCCTGGCTGTCCTGGAACTTGCTTTGTAGCAGGCTGGTCTCGAACTCACTGAGTGCTGGCATTAAAGGAAGGTACCACCACCACTTTTGAAGTAAAAGTCACAGAAGGCTTCTGAGGAGACATAATCCCCAGAGTTCGGGGATGTAGCTCAGAGGTAGGAATCTTGCTGAGCAAACTGTACCCCAGAAGCTCTTGAACTTGAACTCTTGTTCTCCCACTGGTGGAAGAACACCACCATCTGCTTGGAAATGTCACTTTTAGGGTGTAGAGCCTTGTTGGAGGGTAGGGTGGGCTCTGAGCTTCACAGCCTTGCCCCACTTCCGGTTCACTCTCTCGGCTTGCTTTGTGTAGTTGATGTGATTGCGCAGACTCACTTTGGCCCCCTATTGCCTTCCTCATCGTTAGGGGATCTAGCCCTCTGGAACGGCTAGCCCAAACTAACTATTATGTAAGTTGCTTTTGGTCTTGGTGTTTATCATAGGAACAAAAAGTAGCCAATTCACAAGTTTAAACCCTGGATTTAATC
The DNA here is from genome assembly GCF_982192425.1 of Myodes glareolus. Classification (NCBI taxonomy): domain Eukaryota; kingdom Metazoa; phylum Chordata; class Mammalia; order Rodentia; family Cricetidae; genus Myodes; species Myodes glareolus. The sequence goes on along the minus strand of NC_142034.1, from coordinate 101,358,363 downwards.
CTCAGTAACACACATACACACACCTATACACACACGCACACGCACAGAGAGGAACCCCAGGAATGAGCCACAAGAGAAGGATACTTTGGGCAGAAATGGGGCTGGGATTGAAGCACAGTGGGTAGAACACTTGCCTAGAGTACTTGAAACCCTGGTATATAACACCAGTATAAACTGGGTTTGGTGGTGCTTGCCTGTGACTCCAGTACTAGAGAGGATCAGAAGTTCAAGGTCATCCTTTCCCACGTAGGGAGTCGAAGTCCTGGCCTGGAGATCTTGTCTCACCACCAGCAATAGCAAAAAGGAGCAGGCAGTGTGACACTTACCGAAGGGAAGGGGTTTTATTTTTGCTTTTATTTTTCACATGTATTTATTAGTTATGGAGGGGACATGCATGCTACCCTGTGTGTAGAAGTCACAGGACAACTTTAGATGACCATTCTCTTTTCCTACCATGTGGTTCTGCAAACTAAACTCAGATCATCAGGCCTTAGTGGCTAGTGTTGGACTGGAACCTCCAGCCCACTCCTACTTGATGCAGAAAGCTCCATTCTTCTCTCTTCAACCCCTCACCCCCCCCCCCCCACACACACACCAGAGGATCTCCAACAAAGGCGCCAAAAACCTCAGTTCCACATTCTTGGCAACTGTGGCAACTCCTTCCCTGAAGTTGCCAATAACCCAAGACCGGCCGAAAGCAGTCAGCTTTTACCACAATCGGGCACAAACCCAGCCTGCAGTGAACTTATTATCACCCCTCACCTATGGGCTACCTAACCTCCCTGTTTGGGCTCCAGCGTGTGACTTCTCTGGCCCTCTCTCTAGGGCTAGAGAAATTACCTGGGAGTTGCTTTGTTCAAATAAGCTTGTTCTTTTACTTTTTCAATTCAGCTTTATCTGGCTTACTGCATCAGCAGAAAAACCTATTTTTGCATTGCAAACACCTATTAGCAGGTGTCTTTTATTTGCTGAGCCATCTCACTGACCTGGAAATTGTTTTTCTTGGGGGAGGTTGCTGTTTGGTTTGACTTAGTTTTTGTTTGTTTTGTTTTTCAAGGCAAGGTTTCTGACTGTTCTAGAATTCATTCTGTAGACCAGGCTGGCCTCAAACACACGGAGATTCACCTGCCTCTGCCTCCCGAGTGCTGGCTAGGATTAAATGTGTGTGTCACCCACCACTGCCCAGCTGGCTACATTTTTTGAGGTAAGGTCTCTCTATGTAGCTCAGGCTGGCCTGGAACTTCAGGTGTAAGTGGCCTTTCAGCCTCTACCTCCGGGGGGCTGCAATTGCAGGCTTACACCACCTTGCTCAGCCTTGCCCAGGAATTTTGAGTGCTGGGAAAGTTCGGCTATTTCTGCTTCTTTGTCAGGTAACTGGAGTTTATCTCCAATAGTCATATGACCAGGTTCTATCCAATGGAATACCAGGACTTTTCTCTCTTTTCGTTTTTATAAAGATTTATTTATCTTATTGTACATGTATGATTGTTTTGCCTGCATGAGTACTACATGCATGCCTTTGGAGGTCAGAAGAGGCAACAGATCTACCGGAGCTAAAGTTACAGATGGTTGTTAGTCACTTTATGGGTGCTGGGAACCAAACCCAGGTCCTCTGCAAGAGCAGAAAGTGCCCTTAACCACTGAACTCTGTCTGCAGCCCCAAAGGCCATCTTTTACAGACCCAGCAAATTCGGCTTCCTGGGCGGTTATCTTTGCTCCTTCCTCTTAGTCTGACGGGGAAGGTGGAGCCACCAAATGGCAGAGATTATAAGGAGCCACCTTCCCATCAGCAGTGCCTGATTGGGTGGGGTATTTCGATGGCAACAAAACACAAGATCCAGAATAAGAGTCCTTAAGTGATGAAGGGATAGACATGGGTAATATGTACCCATATGGTGGATTAGCACTGGAAACCAGGTGTGATAGTGCAGGCCTATAATCTCAACCACTGCAGAAGCTGAGGAAGAAGGATCTCAAGTTCAGAACCGACCTGGGTAACTTAGTGAGACTATGTCTTCAAAACAAAAACAGAAATCTGGGGATATCACTTGATGGTAGAGCATTTGCTTAGCATGTGTGAGTCCTTAGATCCAATCCCTACTATGGGGGGGGGGGGAGAATGAGCAGGAGGAGAAAAAGGAGGAGGAGGAGAGGCCCAGACATAGAGGCACACACCTGTATTGTGACCCTAGTTCTTGGGAAGTAGAAGCAGGTTATCCTCAGCAATATACTGAACTGAGGGCCAGCCTGGGCTACATGAGACCCTGTCTCTTAAAAAATCCAAACAAAATAAACATTATTTAAAATATGTATGAAGCCAGGTGCGGAGGTGTGCATGTAACCCCAGAATATGGGAGACTGAGGACACAACATCTCAGAGTAAGAGCTCTCTGCTGCAGTTTCCTCAGAGTTCTGCATCCAGCCTTGAAGCTGTTGTGGATGTAGAACTCTGAGAAACCTTCAAGGTGATCCAGCCTCACAGACTATTCCCACCAGTATTTAACCATTATTCAGATTTTCTCAAGATTCTCCCAAAGATGCTACCACCCCAAAGAACAGGAAGCAGTCTAGAGAAAACAATGCCAACATTCCCAAAAGATGGGTTATTCATGCTTGTCATCATCGGGGGGGTTGCTTACAAATTGCTATTGGTCATGGTGAAAGAAAGAAAGAAAGAAAGAAAGAAAGAAAGAAAGAAAGAAAGAAAGAGCTAAACAAAATAATTAGATTCAAAAAAATAATAATTAGGGATCTCCTTCTGAATAAAAAAGGGGATATAGGAATGATAGAAGAATGGTAGATTATTGGATCTACTTTAATCCAAAAAACAACTATTTATCTCAAAATATTGTACATTGGTATAGATTTTGATTTATGATACAAATTTAAAGTTTAATTTTGTTATACTGTATGTCTATTTCTACTTTTTTTCTGAGACAGGGTTTCTCTACATAACAGTCCTGGCTGTACTGGAACTTACTTTGTGGGCCAGGCTGGTCTCAAATTCACAGAGATCTGCCTGCCTCTGCCTCCGAAGTGATGGGATTAAAGATACATGACACCATCACCCAGCATGTTTCTGCTCTTGCTTAGGGTATTGTGCTTATGCAGCTCATTTAAAAGTATAATGTGTAATTAAGAAATACAAGTTAGTAGTTAATCATCTATAATAATTAAACTGGTAGTCATATTAGGTATGTTTTCAAAGTTAAACCGATATATTTAGCTAGGTAATCTTCAAACACTTCAAAGACCTAGGGATATGACATTTGAAATGTTTTAATAAAATAAGGCTTTTCTTTATAGTGAAACATGTCTGCTCCTGATAGCACGAATTTACTTCAGAGAAGATAATGAGGATTGAAGAACCTCCATATGGAGTTTGGTTTCTTTGTGGCAACAGTTAGTTAGTGGACAAAGAAACTGCCCTTACCTCAATGGCTGACAGTTACTGTCCAAACTGGACCAGCAGGACAAGACAGAAAGCAACTGCAAAACTTTGCCAAGACAAGGTAGGACAGTCCTTCAAAATCCCCTGCTTCTCAGAAATGTCTGTCAGATATGCTAGGCCTGTAGGCAAAAGATGGATGTCCCAACATTGCAGAGGAACTTTGGATGACTATCCAGGCAGCAAGATGTCTCTGTCATTATGTAACATTTCACCTTTCTGGGCTCTTTTATAGAGTTAAAGACTAAATAGCTAAACTTATAGTTTTCCTTAGTTATGATAAAAAGTACATTAGATATAAAACTTTAGACTCACAAAGATAAGATAGATAGTAGAGGAGCTGAAGAAGTGGCTGAGAGGTTAGGAGCCTGCCTGCTCTTCCAGAAGTCCTAAGTTCAATTCCCAGCAACCGCATGCCGGCTCACAACCATCTGTAATGAGATCTGGTGTCCTCTCCTGGTGTGGAGGCATACATTCAGGAAGAACACTATATGTAATAAATAAATCTTTTTTTTAATGTAGCTAATAGAGTATTTTCTATAAATTTGCCATATATAAATGGACTAGATATTGTAACTGTAATTCTTACTTGACAACTGTTTTGTTGTATATAATTTTACTATGTTAGAGCTAAAACCTTCCTTTTTAACTTGACAAATGGGGGGAAATGTTATGGAGCAATCTTTTTGTATGCTGTGAATATTTGTTGTTTTCATTGGTTTAATAAAGGGCCAAATGGCCAACAGCAATGCAGGTAGAGGTTAGGCAGGAATTGTGAACAAAAAGAACACAGGGAAGAGGAGGGGCAGAGTCACCAGCCAGGCAGAGAGGAGTAGGAGATGGATATGCCATGCTGAAAAAGGTACTGCCACTTGGTAGAGCGTAGATAAGAAAAATTGGTTAAAATAAGATGTAAGATCTAGTTAGTAACAAATCTAGCATTTATAATTAATAAGTCTCTGTGTGCCTATTTGGGAGCCAGCTGGTGGGACAGAGCTGACTTGGGGGACAGAGAAAATCCTCCTACATCTGGGAATGCTGGTCCAGCTTGCAACCCTGTTTAGGAGCTGACCTCCTTTGTCTCCTCAGGGAGCTGAGGTCCAACCTTCCCGGTCTTAAAACCGAGGGGTTCTTGCCTTTAAGCTACATTTTTTTTTCAAGACAGGGTTTCTCTGTAGCTTTGGAGCCTGTCCTGGAACTCACTTTGTAGACCAGGCTGGCCTCCAACTCACAGAGGTCCACCTGCCTCTGCCTCCCAAGTTGTGGGATTAAAGGTGTGCGCCACCACCGCCTGGCTAAACTACATATTTTTCTATTATGTTTTGGGCATTATGCTATTTACTTTATAGGGCTATTCTTCCCCACACTTGTTTTTTTTGTTTGTTTGTTTTTGTTTTTTGTTTTGGTTTTTTTTTTCCACTACAAAGTATTAAACCTAAGGTTTCCAGGCTGAGAGATGACTCAACAGTTAAAATCACTTGTTCTTGGAGATGATCTGGGTTTGATCCTCAGTATCCACATTGCGGTTCACAAACATCTGTAACTCCAGTTCCAGGGGATACAATGCCCTCTTCTGACCTCTGATGGTACGGGTCATGTACATGGTGCACAGACAAACACCCATACACTTAAAATAGAATAAATAAATACTTAGAACCCAAGCCTTCCCACAGATTGAGCAAACACTTTACCAGTGCGCTGCCCCCCACAATGCTTGAAGACAGGATCTCAGGACTAAAAGGATGGATCAGCTCTTACGAGCACTTGCTGCTCTTCCAGTGTTTTGAGAAGGGGTCTATCTTAGTGACTTTTCCATAGCCATGACAAACCACCATCACCAAGGTTAAAGGAAAGTATTTAGCCAGGTGGTGGTTGCACTTGCCTTTAATCCCAGTACTTTGGAGGCAGAGGCAGGAGGATCTTTGTGAGTTAGAGGTCAGCCTGGTCTACAGAGTGAATTCCAGGTCAGCCAGAGCTACACGGAGAATCCCTGTCTTGAACCCGCTCCTCTCAAAAGCATTGATTTGGACCAGTTGCAGAGAGTTGGAGTTCACATCCATCATGGTGGGGAGCATGCCATCACACAGGCAGGTTTGGTGCTGGAGCAGCAGCTGGAACCTTACCGTTGAATCCACCAACATGAGGCAAAGAGAACTAACGGTAATAGCAGGGACTTTTGAAACCTCAAAGCCTACTCCAGGAATACACCTACAAGGCCACACCTCCTAATCCTTCTGAAACAGTTCCAGTGACTGGGTATCAAGTGTTCAGACATATGAGTCTATGGGGGCCATTGTCATTCAAATACTACAGGATCTCATTTAGCCCAGACTGGCCTCCACTCACAGCTCAGGCTGTCTTTGAACTCTTGATCCTTCTGCCTCCACCCCACAAGTGCCAGGATTTAAGCATGCACTGCCACACCCCTTGTCTTATCTGCAGCACAGTTACTGTGCCTTAATCTACTGATATTTCAGCCAGCAATTGTAGCTCTGCAGTTACCAGCCTGCTTCTCTAGCAGCCTGGCTGCTCAGGCTGCATCCTGGCAGGAATTCTGTTCCTGCAGGCCCTGGCCCTGTTGCAGGTATGAAAGGTAGCTTTAATTGAATTTCTGTCATTCTATTTATAAATAGGACTCAAGATTCAAAGGCTGGGGTGAAAACCTGTGAGTTCAAAGAGGCTGAGTAGCAACTAGTTACTTTCTTTGTTGGCGTCTCTGAAAGAGCCATGTTTCTGTTTCTCCAAAACAGAAACACCAGCCCACTCCAAACCCCTCCCTACTACTTCCTGTGTCTCTCTATCTCTCCTTACGCCCTCTGATGCTCCGTGGTTACTTTCTGTCAACTAGTTGCTCCTTGCCCAAGGTCGATTGTATTTAACCCAAATGCAAACTCGGGGTTCACAGTGTGATTGAACACCCGCCAGCAGCCCCTCTGGCTGTGTGTATACTCTTACTATTTGCCCCATTCATCTCATGTATCTTGGTGATGAGATGAGGGCCAGCGGGCTACACAGGGTAGAGATTTGGGAGCAGAGAGCATGGTGTAAATGAATGTCTGGAGTCACCCATCTAATAGTATTGTCTAAGCAAGGTCTTGGGGCGAAGAAGAAGGAGTTGGTTACTGTAGACTCTTTTTCTGTTGACCCTTAGGAACAAGATCAGACCTAAAAGGCATGAACAGACGTGGAGGTTGTTGCTTGGTTATTTCTTTACTGGGACAGGGCCTCACTATGGAGTGCTAGGTGTCTTCTCTTGGCTTCCCTACAGCTGGAGTTACAGGGATGCACTACCCACCCAGTTTCTAGAGATAGTATGCAACGTATTGGAGGATGTGCATAGATTACATATAAGTCCTATGCAGTTTATTTATATAAGGGAGTTGAGAGTTTACAGGACACTATAGGCTTTAGTACTCACAGGGATTATGGAACTAGGCCACTGTGAGCCCCAAGTGGCAGTGTTCATAGGTGAATTTTGTTTTTGTTTTTACTTGCTTGTCTCATTAATTGTTTTTTTTTGCTTTGTTTGTTTGTTTGCTTGATTAATTGGTTTTAGTTATTATGAGACAGGGTCTCTTGTAGCCTTGGCTAGCCTGAATATATAGCCAAGGACAACCTTGAACTCTTGATCCTCCTTCCTCTATCCCTTACATGTTGAGATTATCGGCTTGCAGAAGCACACCTGACTCTACTGTTGCTTTGTTTATTCAGACAGGGTCTTTTTATGTGGCTAATGCTGGCCTCGTACTGAGATAACAAGAACACAAGACTAGAAGTAACTGGAAGATTGGGACAGATTCTACCCCCTGCTGAGAGAGTTATTTTTAACTCCAGCTCCTGGTACATATGCGACTTCAATCCAGCCATGTAACTTCCTTGGGCTGAGTGTCTCGGAATTTGATAATTAAGAGGGTTGGCATGATTGCCCAGCAGGTAAAGGCACTTGCAGTTAAGCCTGATAACCTAAATTCAATCTCTGGAACTCACAGAGTGGAAGGAGATAACCAAGTCCTATAAGTTATCCTCTGACCTCTATAGTCACACTATGGCATTCATGCATTGGAATATACACAAGCACAGGAAGGAAGAGGTAGGGGTGGAGGGGAGGAGGGAGAGGAGAGAGAAACAGTGATGACAAGGAATGACAATGGCAATGAATGACAACGAATGAGAACGGTACCTGATCCACCCCTCTTTGTGTGTGGAGTTCTTCCTTGTCAGTAAAGTGCCAGCCAAGCCTGATGATGCATGTCTGTATCCCAGCACTCAGGAGGATGGCTGTGAGCATCAGGTCAGCCTGGGCTGTACAAAGGCCTGCCAAGTGGACAGGCATGTGCACCACAACCAGTTTCATGTGGTGTTGGGAATCGAAACCAGGACCTCAGGCATTTTAGGCAAGCACTTCAGCAACTGAACTATGTCCTGAGCCCCACCCACACAATCAGTGGTAATGGTATGCTTGGCACAGGGTGTAAACCCTACCCTACCCCTCCTGAGCTCAGCACGACCCACTTGCTTATTCAATATGTTTCAGTGCCTCCCAGAGGAGAATTCTTAGATAATAACCTCCTACCCTGAGTGGGGCCTGGGGCGCAAAAGATATGAGGGGAGGGGGATATCAGAGGAAAGCAAGCGCAAGTAGGTACTGAGACAGTCGTCAGAACCCTCATCCAAGGGCAGATGTTTCCTCTGCCAAGTATTTCTTGTTTTGGTTTTATGAGACAGGTCCTGGAACTAGCTCTTGTAGACCAGGCTGTCCTCGAACTCACAGAGATTCACCTGCCTCTGCCTCCCAAGTGTTGGGACTAAAGGTGTGCACCACCAAAGGCGGCCAAGTATTTCTGAAACTTTTGTCCCCCTTACCACGCCCCATCACTATCCTCCGCTTGAAGACAGCCAATGGGGAAGTTCCATCCAAGACTACAGGCCCATAGCCCCTCTGCAGCTACATTCTGGACTCCAGGAGTCCAGGAGATGGGTCACAATACGCGAGCAATCAGCTCTGTGTGCATTTAGTTACGAACTGAAAAGGAATCCACTTTTGACTTCTGATCTATCTTGGAGACGAGGGTCGGGTGCATCTCTGCTGGGCTGTCCGTCCTTAGGCCACAGCAGAGCCCCAGAGATGGGCAATAAGGACGTGGCCGGCCGCTGTCCTTTTTCCACCCTAATAGATGCGCAAGTCGCCTGGAACTCAAAGAGGGACGGTTGATGCTCAAGTGGACTCTAGAGGGCGCTCGAGGTGGGAGCCACAGTTCCACAAGACCTTTGTTTTAAATTAGCAGTTCTGGTTCTGCATCTTTAGTGCTCTGGGAGTCTAGATCTTTCTCGTGTTCAGATTCCTTTTTTTTTCTTTTGAGGTGTTGAAAATTGAATTTCGGGTCACGTTCATGCTAGGCAAGTGCTCTAACACTAAGCTACGTCCCAGCCCTTATTGAAAAAAAAAATTCATCACATGGGAGGTAGAAGCAGGCAGATCTCTGAGTTCGAGGCCAGCTGGTCTACAGAGAGAGTTCTGGATCAGCCAGGGCTACCCAGAAAAACCCTGTCTTGAAAAACTAAAAACCAAAAAGTCTCATTTTGTTGTTGTTGTTATTGTTGTTGTTTGAGGGAGCAGGGTCTAGTGTCATCTTTCCTAACCTCAGACTTGCTGTAGAGCTAAGACAGGCCTTGAATTTCTGATCCTTCTGCCTCCACCTCCTGAGTGCTGGCGCGACAAGAGGGCACCACCATGATGGTTTAATGCAACGCTAAGGATGGATCCTGGACTTTGTTTTACTTTTATAATGGAAGGTCTCGTTCACTTGCACAAGCATGCCTTGAACTTTTGATCCTCTTGCTTCAGCCTCTCTAGTGGCTAGAGCACAAGTCTATACCACCAGACCAGACTCATTCAGATCATCTTCATGATGTCTGTTCTAGACATGAGATTGTACAGCGGCATCAAAATACCATAAGCTGATCCCGCAAGATTGCTCAGCCATTAAAGGCACTTGCTGCCAGGCCTGACAAACTGAGTTTGATCCCCAGGATCAACACGGTGAAAGGAAAGAACCAATTGCAGAAAGATGTCCTTTGACCTCCATACCTGTGCACATGGGAGCACAAATGTACATATGAGTGTGCACACGCACACCATACACACACACACACACACACACACACACACACACACACACACACACACTGGTAAGTTGTGGTTACTCTTTGAACTAGGAATTCCCCATGCAGGAATTTCTCTCTAAGGAAATACTCAGAGATGAGTCCTTAAAGGCTTAACCACAAAGGTGCTTGTCCTAGCTTTCCTAAAGCCTAATCCAATTATCTTGCAAAAGAGATAGCATCCAAGTCATCAATGATACATCTATGCAATGCAACTTAAGGCAGCCAGATAAAACAGTGTATATAGAGCCAGGTTGGGAAGCTGCATCCTACAGACAAAATATGGCCTACCACCTGTCCAGCCTGAGAGCCAGGAATGGCTGACATGTTTTAAATGGTTGGAAAAATCAAAAAAACCATGTGGAGGGAGTCTTGGTGGACACGGGTGTGGACATCACCATATTAACAGAAATGAAGGCTCTTCACTTCACCCTTTGGAAATGTTTTGTTTTGTTTTGTTTTTTGAGACAGGGTTTCTCTGTAACCTTGGAGCCCGTCATGGAACTAGCTCTTGTAGACCAGGCTGGTCTCGAACTCACAAAGATTCACCTGCCTCTGCCCCCCAAGTGCTGGGATTAAAGGTGTGCGCCACCACCACCGGACTCCCCCATTGGAAATTTAGACCTGGCCCTCCCGTCAGTGGAGTAGGAAGTGAACAAGATTCAAAACTTACCACCCATCCAATCCGTTGCACTTGATGGCAACAAGGAAGCCATTCATGCTATTGATTCTACAGTACCGAGAAACCTCTGGGGCAGAGACATCCTGGAGGATCTGGGTGCTGTCCTAACTGCTGACAATAGGGTTTTCTTTGATAACCTTCAGGTCCACGAAAAGACAGTTTGGCAAATTGCAATCCTATGTGTGTGTCATACCTCCAATTCTAAGGGCCACTATCCCTCAAAATATCCACCACAATTGAGCCTCCTAGCTCCAGTCCATTGACATGGCTCTTGAATCAGGATCTGGGTGGAACAGTGACCTATAATTGAACCCCAGCTGTCAATCCTAAAGGAATTAGTTGCAGAACAGCTAAAGGTGGGGCACATAGAACTGACCACAAGTAAACATAATACCCCCATATTTATTATGTATATCATCAAAGTTAGTAAAGATTCTATTTGAACAGGAGTGACCTCTTGATCAGGAAAAGTGTTTGTTCATCAACTGAGGTGGTGATTTAACATGTCAAAAGGAAAAACTCATCAAATTAGGGTCAGGGAAAAGTTTTGCTTTTGTCTTTACAGAAGAATAAAAATATCAGTCTTGAAGACATCAAGGACCTTTGGATGGAAAGACATTTAAAGAAGAAGGGAGGGGCTGGAGAGATGGTTGGTGGTTAAGAGCACTGGCTGCTCTTCCAGAGGTCATGAGTTCAATTCCCAGCAACCACATGGTGGTTCACAACCATCTGTAATGAGATTTGGCGCCCTCTTCTGGTGTGTGGGCATACATGGAGGCCGAATGTTGTATACTTGATAAATAATTAAATAAATCTTAAGAAAAAACTGTCTAAAAAATATTAAAAAAAAAAGGAAGGGAGAACTGTGGGAAAAAATATCAAGAAAAGAAACACTCTGGCATAATTACTTTCTGTAGGATAAAATTGCTTTACCTATTTCTTTGTAGTTCCGACTGGGCCTTTAATCCCCGCACTTGGTAGGCAAAGACAGGAGGATCTCTGTGAGTTCAAAGCCAGCCTGGTCTACAGAGTGAGTTCCAGGACAGGCTCCAAAGTTACAGAGAAACTCTGACTCAGAAAAACAAACAAATAAACAAAAATTTGTTGTCCTAACTCAATTATAAACCAAAGCTAGCTTTGGAGTTGGAGTGTGACTCTCTCCTTCTCTAAACCCAATTTAAGACAATTCAGAGTCTTTGTCTAACATTAGAAGAGCCACCTGACATGGAATGGAAGAAAGTCAAAATCTAGGGACTACTACCTTCACAAATTTCTCTCTCCTCAAATTATTTTACTATCTTAAAATTTAAACTTTCCATTTTGATATTAATAATACTTAGGTTTTCTATAGTGAATAATAAATTTTCCTAAAAGCAATCTCTGAAGTCTCTAAAAGGATGATGGGGTCTCACAACAGTTCTGCTAGGATCACAATAATGCCATTGGCCAACATTTCAGTTTCTTCAGGGTTTCATTGCCCCCAGACAACAGGAAGTAATTTTAGAGATGATGCCCACATCCCTAAGAGTTAGGGAGAATGGAATTTGGTCATTGGTTGGTTATGGATGCTTATCATAATTTATGGGGACTGTTTATTAATTGTTACTGGTATTGGAAAGGGAGGAAATTGTGCAAATGATATTACATTCAGGGATCTCTTTGAAAAAAGAGGAAAAAATAAGAAAAGAAAAGAAGGCAGAGGCAGGTGGATCTCTGTGAGTTCAAGGCCAGCCTGGTCTACAGAGTGAGTTCCAGGACAGGCTCCAAAGCTACAGAGACCCTCCGTCTCAAAAAAAACAAAACGAAAGATAAAGAAAAGAAAAGAGAGAGGGTATAGGATGAAAGGGTAGATTTTTGAATCTACTTTAAATAATAGGGTAAATTATTGAGGCTATTATAAACTAAGGGACAACTATTTATCTCAAATATTTTGTATTTGTAAGGACTGATATGAATTTAAGGTCATTTTTATTACAACACACTATACATATATTTCTATTTCTGTTTAAAGTTATTTTGTTACACTGTATATATGTTTCTAATCTTGTCTAAAGGGATTTTGTAGAACGATACAAATCTAAGGGTATTTTTGTTACCACATATTATATATGTGATTCTCCTCTTGTTTAAGGTATTGCACCTATGCAGTTCATTTAAAAATGTAAGGTAAAGTTCTAGTTTTTGAAAGCTATTATTATAAACTATATAGGACAATCAAGAAACAGGCCAGTAGTTAGTCATTTATAACAATCAAATTTATAGATATGTTAGGTATACTTACCAGATTAAATAAATATATTTTAGATAGATAATCCTCAAATACTTCAAAGATCTATAGAATATGACATTTTAAATGCTTTGTTTTATTTTGTTGGTTTTTGAGATAGGGTTTCTTTGTACAATAGCTCTAGTTCTTGGAACTAGCTTTTTTTTACATTTTTTATTGATATTTATTGAGCTCTACATTTTTCTCTGCTCCCCTCCCTGCCTCTCCCCCCTTCAGCTCTCCCCCAAGGTCCCCATGCTCCCAATTTACTCAGGAGATGTTGTAATGAGGAGCATCCGGCTAGATTTATCAGAAATAATTACACGGAAACTGTATTCATTTAAACACTGCCTGGCCCATTGTCTCCAGCCCCTTATTGGCTAACTCACACATATTGATTCAACCCATTTCTAATAATCTGTATGTCACCACGAGCTCATGGCTTACCGGGAAAGATTTAGCATGTCTGACTTGGTGGCTGGCTCCATGGCAGCTCTCTGTCTCTGCCTCCTTTCTCCCAGCATTCTGTTCTGTCTACTCTGCCTATCTAAGCTGCTGTCCTATCAAAAGGCCAAGTCTCTTTATTTAACCAATGAAAGCAACACATAGAACGAAGACCCTCCTACATCAAGGAGAGCTTGTCTTTTCCGACTTTCTACTTCCCGTGCAGATTAGATCCATGTAAGTTTCTCTTAATGTCCACATTGTTGTCTAAATTCTTTGGGATTGTGGTTTGTAGGCTGGCTTTCTTTGCTTTATGTTTAAAAACCACCTATGAGTGAGTACGTGTGATAATTGTCTTTCGGTGTCTGGGTTACCTCACTCAAAATAATGTTTTCTAGTTCATCTGTTTTCCTGCAAAATTCGAGCTGTCGTCATTTTTTTCTGCTGTGTAGTACTCCATTGTGTAAATGTTCCACTTTTTTATCCATTCTTTGATCGAGGGGCATTTAGGTTGTTTCCAGGTTCTGGCTGTGACAAACAATGCTACTATGAACATAGTTGAGCACATGTCCTTGTGACACGATTGAGCATCCTTTGGATATTTACCCAAAAGTAGTATTACTAGGTCTTGAGGAAGGTTGCTACCTAATTTTCTGAAAAATCATCACACTGACATCCAAAGGGGTTTTACCAGCTTGTATTCCCACCAGCAATGCAGAAGTGGAACTAGCTTTTGAGTACCAGGCTGGCCTTGAGCTCACAGAGATCTGCTTGTCTCTGCCTCCCAAGTGCTAAGATTAAAGGCATGCACCACCAATGCCTGGCTTAAAATATTTTGTTAATTTAAAGATCTTCATGACAATGAGACACAACTGATCCTGGCAGCACTGATTTACTTCAGAGTAATGCCCAGAAGATAATGGGCATTGAAGAAACTCTTTATGGAGTTTGTTTTCATTGTGTCAAGGTTAGTCACTGGGCAAAGAAACTGCTCTTGCCTTTGACAATGAGCCAATTGTCAAATTGCCAATAAAATGTGCATACTGGACATGCAGGACACACAGAAAGACTGATGCGCTTTGCCATAAAAAGGCAGGGCAGACCTTCAAAATTCCTGTTTCACGTAGAAACTGACAGACATTCTGCAGGGTACAGAGGAAAGTGACAGACAAGCTGCCAAAATAGGCAGGACAGTCTTTCAGATTTCCTGTTTCATTGAAAAGTCTGCCAGATATTATGGTCCTGTAGGCTGAAGATGGGTCCCCCAACATTGCAAAAGAACTTTGGGTAACTGTCCAGGCAGCCAGATATTTCTGTCATTACTAGAGGTTTTTGGAAGTTGTTTACAATGCACCTTTATTTTACTCAAGTAATATTATCCTTCTGGGGTCTTTGATGGAGTTGAAGACTAGATAGTATAGTTGCAGTTATATTAATTACAATAGTAAATTAGGTATGAAACTTTAGATTCAATAAGATAAAATAGATAATGAAGTATTTTCTTTTAATTTGCTAGACATGAATAGACTAGGATTCATCACATTGTGAATGTAATCTTTATTTGATAATTGTTCTTATTGTGTACAGTTTTATTATGTTAAAGTTAAAACTTTCATTTTTTTGTTTAGACAAAAAGGGGGAAATGTTGTAGAATATTATTTTAAATTGTATTAGAGCCTAGCAACAGACACTATACTATCAGAGGCCCTGGTCATGCCTAGTCAATGAGAAACAACCATGTGATGTCAATGGATTAGAATGCCTGGGTGTTGGGAGAGTATATAAGTGTCCCCTCCCCCCATGTTAAATAAATGAGTCTGCCCTATCCCTTTCACCGGACTCCCAGGCATCTGTAATCATTGACATAGCACCTTCTCACTCCCTTCCCCAAGGAAGACATTAGGGCCCAGCAACACAGTATATCTAATGTTTGGAGAGAGAGAAACAAAGACTAGAATAAATATACTCTAATACTAGCACTTATCTTTGGAAACTAGAGTCACAGATTTTTTAAATTTTGTGTATTTTTATGTATCCTGCCTGCACACTTTATTATGATTTTAATTTTATGTTTTTCCAGCATGTATGTCTGTGCTCAACATACGTGCAGTGTTCTTGGAGACCAGAAAAGGGTGTTGGATTCCCTGAAGCTGTGAGCCACTATGAGGGTACTAGAAACCAAACCTGTGTCCTCTGGAAGAGCCTTCTGTGCTCTTCACTGCTGAACCTTCTCTGTTGCCACCACCACCACCACCACCACAGATTATTTTCAGTTTCAGAAAATATATTTTGATCGTGTGTTTTCCTCCCCCAGCTCCTCCCAGCTCCTCCCCACCTCCCTATCCACACAACTTTACATTCTTTCTAAAAAAAAAAAAAAAAAGCGGCAGTGTTCAGAAGCCCTGTGTAGTTGATGCACGTGTGAGCTTTACCAGGAGAATTGCTGTGGAAGAAGTCTGGTCTTGACATCCAGCAAACAGTGACTCCCGGGAAAGTCCACCTGTGGGGGTCCCTACAATGCCGCTGCTAGCAATCTGCATGAGGCAAGAAGGAAATCAGGTTCAACATGAATCAGTAGCTAGTGTTGTTTCAAACTTCTAGAGCCTGAGTCCTGGGCAATTTATTGTTAGTTATATTTAAATACAGTACAACTTTGGAAAAATGCTTCCTGGGGGCAATTATCACAATAATCCTTAAGGTGTGACCATATCAAAACTCCTTTTCGGGGTCTGGAGAGATGACTCAGCGCTTAAGAACACTGGCTGCTTTTCCAGAGATCCATTCTAGAGTTCAATTCTCAGCAACCACTTGATAGCTCACAAGCATCTACTGTAGGAAGACCAGCCGCTTGTGATTACCCACCTACTGGGGCGTGACCTCTTATACCATATACTTGAACGCAGAACCTGTATCCACCCCCTTTTCTCCTTCCCCTTGCTCCTTCTTGCCGATTGCTCATTCTGATTGTTTGGATTCGATCTCCATCTACCGTTCAAGCAGAGAATCCTGATTTGTAAGTTTATCCTTAAATAACTATCTATCTCTCCGTTCTGAGGTAGTGTGGGATTTCTTTTAAGCGTCCGTTCACCGCTTCATCTGGCGGGATCACCGCAACAAACATCTACAATAGGATCTGAAGTCTTCTACTGGCATAAAGCTGTGCTTGCAAATTGAACACTCATATATACATAATAAAAATAAATTAATTTTTACAAGTATAAGCAAAATAAATCCTTTTTTTAAAAAAGCTCTTTTACAAAGCACATGTGAACTCTCCCATAAGCCCATAAGAATACATTTTAGCTGGACGTGGTGGTGCACATCTTAAATCCCAGAATTCTGGAGGCAGAGACAGGCGGATCTCTGTGAATTCAGGCCAGCCTGGTCTACAGAGCTAGTTCAAGGCTAGCCTAGGCAACTTAATGAGATCCTTCCTCAAAACAAAAAGTTTGTGGTTTTTTTCTTAAATGAAAGAAAAAAGAACTGAGGCTCTAGTTTTATGGTAGTGCTCTTTCTTAGCAACTGTGAGGCACTGTCTCAGTCTCCAGCAATGCACGCATGCACACACACACACCTGGATGGGATGGCACACATCTGTAATTCCAGTAATAACCTAAGTTTGAAGCCAACCTGCGATATATGAGACCCTATCTCAACAAGAAAAAAGGGCTGGGGATGTAGCTCAACAGTTAGAGCGCTTGCCTAGCATATGCAGGGCTCTGAGTTCAACCCCCAGCACTGCTTGGTGGCAGAGAAAGACAGATCAGAAGCTCAAGGCTATCCTTGGCCACATAGTGAGTTCAAGGCCCTCTTGGGCTATTGCTGCCTGGGGAACCAGCCTCCAGACAGCACAGGGCTCGAAAGGATTGGTGTACACTAGTCTTTTATATGGAGGGGGTAAGGGAAAAAAGGCACTCACACACTCTCCTGGTGGTTTCCTTCAGACTTTTTCTTTAGTCTTCTTTTGCATTCTCTGTTCTTTATTTTCTTGGTGATTTCCTATTCTCGTTCTTGATGTTGTTTTCCTTCTAACTCATTTTAACCTTCTCATTCTTGTTTTTGTCCCTTACAGCTTATATACCCCAGCAAAATATTTCAGGCAATATAAAAATACAATGTGGTTACATTCCGTTTTTCACGTGAATGATTACAATGAATACTAAAAAAAAATACAGTAAAAAACAATATGTTTTCCATATCCCTTATATGATTAAACAACTTACATATTACAGGTGAAAAACAAATTATCCCAAGAACCTACATAATACATTCATACCCAAGCAACTTGTTATAGAATAACTGTGTGGTAAAGCAAGGTATTCTTGTCAGGTCTTTTACTAGCAGGCTGAGTTTTGGAGTTACAAAGAAAGAGCCAATTACTTTATTACTTAGCTTATTACTTATTTATTACTTATAAGGAACCTTAAAGGAAGCACAAACATAAACTTTTATATATGAAAAAGAATCAGTCAGCTCTACTTTAAATCTTTAGGGTATATACCCACTCATCAATAGTTTCTTATATCAGGAGATTGAGGACAGAAATGGGTATAAGGAATTAATCATCAACCAACCCTGTAGTGATATTTTGTTTATATTTTAACAAATAAAACTTGCCTAGAGATTGGAGTGCAGAACTAAGCCACTAAAGGCCAGGTGATGGTGGCACAAGCCTTTTTTTTTCTGATTTTTGAGACAGGGTTTCTCTGTAGCTTTGGAGCCTAACCTGGAACTAGCTCTTGTAGACCAGCTTGGCTTCAAACTCACAGAAATTCGCCTGCTTCTGACTCCTGAGTACTGGGATTTTGTGTGTGTGTGTGTGTGTGTGTGTGTGTGTGTGTGTGTGTGAGAGAGAGAGAGAGAGAGAGAGAGAGAGAGAGAGAGAGAGAGAGAGAGAATGCTACAACGATGGAGAAAGCTCATGTTTCTCCATCTCTCTCCATGAGAGAGAGAGAGATTTTTTGTTTGTTTGTTTGTTTGTTATTTTCCGGGTTTCTCTGTAGTTTTTGTTGCCTGTCCTAGAACTAGTTCTTGTAGACCAGGTTGGCCTTAAACTCACAGAGATTCGCCTGCCTCTGCCTCCTGAGTGCTGGGATTAAAGGTGTGCGCCACCACTGTCTGACTGGTGGCTCATACATTTAATCTCTTTTATAGCTGTTCTATCATCCAGAGCAGTATGATTTCTTACAGTAGGCATTAAGTTCTTTTTTGTTTGTTCGTTTGTTTCTAGTTTTTTGCTGTTGTTGCTTTGATTTTTCGAGATGGTGTTTCTCTGTGTAACAGCCTAGCTGTCCTGGAACTCACTCTGTAGACCAGGCGGGCCTCAAACTCACATAGATCTGCCTGTCTCTGCCTCCCGAGTGCTGGGATTAAAGGCGGTCACCACCACTGCCCAGCTCCAACAACTTTTTAAACCAAGAATTAACAAAACAACAGCAAGGATCGTCAAAATGATAATTAACAGTGTGTCAATCCTGGTTAAGTTGGCTATCCCTTCATCCCATTTTTAAACTATGCATTATGTAACCATACTGAGACCTAACTTTCTCTATGGTAATTGTGCCTCCCATTTTTTTAATGTGGTAAAAAACTCTCTCTGTTTGGGCTGGAGAGATGGCTCAGAGGTTAAGAACACTGACTGTCCTTCCAGAGGTCCTGAGTTCAATTCCCAGCAACCACATGAGGGTTCACAATCATCTGTAATGAGGTCTGGTGCCCTCTTTTGGCCTGTAGGCAGAAATACAGGCAGAACAGTGTATCCATAATAATAATAAAAAAAATGACAAAAAAATACTCTCTCTTTTAACTAATTCCTTCCTTAAGAGTTCCTGATTTTTCTCCCCAAACCTGCCACCGATGACAGTGAAGCCATGAGGCTTACTGCTGCTGCATAGAACAGGAAAAGCCTGACTGGATTCTAAGGCAGTTTGCATGGTTTGGCAGCAGGCCAAGAAGCTGGTTCAGGAAAAGCCCACCAGGAGATAAAAAAAGGAAAACCTATCTGGTGGGGTGGTGACTCCAGCCACGTGTAGCTCCGCACTATTCTGTGGCTACAAAGCCATAGGCAAGGAGCTTTTTTGTGAATTTATACTCATTGTTGAGCACCAGACATAGCATGAATTCTAATTGGCATTAATAATAAGAACCCGGAGTCAGATATGAGGGGTTGAAAGCTAAGAGATCAGAGCAGTGTAGGCAGCCACTAGAGAGACCTTTCACCTCTGCTAAATCCTCCAACTTAAGGGGCAGTCCTGTCTCTCCTGTAACATGAAGGGGCCTGCTTGTTGGGGTATCTGTCCCCCCCAGTACCCCACAGCCGGCAAGCTCCAAAGAAAATCACACAGAGGACTCCATAAGATTATAAACTGATTGGCCCTTAGCTCAGGCTACTTATTAGCTCTTATAACTTATGTTAGCCCATTATATTTTTTTTTAATCTATGTTAGCCACACGGTTTGGTACCTTTCTCAGCTGGGCAGCTTACATCTTGCCTCTCCAATGGTCTGTGCAGAACTGCGGAGGGAGCTTCCTGCTTCCCAGAATACTCCTGTACTCATTGCCCTGCCTCTACTTCTTGTCTGATTGACCCACCTATACTTCCTGCCTGACCAATCAGTGTTTATTTAAAATATGATTGACAGAATACAGACAATTTTCCCACACCACTCTCCCAGTCCTCAGAATGCACCTCCAGATTGCACTGAGCTCTAGCCTCTTCCCACTTTAGATTCCTCTATCCGCCTCGCCATATCCCTTCCTGTCTCCACCTCCCTAGTGCTGGGATTAAAGGCGTGGGACTCCCAAATACTGGGACTAAAGGTGTGAGCCACCACATGGCCTCTAGTGGTTTTGCTCTGCACTCTGATTTTCAGGCAAGCCTTCTGTGTTAAAACACAAACAAAATATCACTACCCTTCCTCACTGAGTTAGACTGTATTTCCTTAAATATTTCTTTAAATGGAACTGCGTTCTTTATTGTTCACTGGAACATTGCTAGTATTGGCCAACAAAACAGTCCGTGGGGTAAAAGCACTTGTTAGGCAAGCCTGATGACCTGGGCTTGATTCTGGAACCCAAACCGAAAGGACAAAATTGACTTCGGGAGTGGTCCTTTGAGCTCTGCATGTATGTTGTGGCGCGAGCATGCCCAAACATGCCCAAACACACACTCAAATAATAATTAATAAAAATGTAAATGTTTACAGAAAATGGAAATGGGCTGAAAGGTTGTTCAGTCTTATTTGCCTTGCAGGCACACAGCCATAGGCTCAGTCCGCTACTGCATTAAACAGGCTCTACAGAGGGAGGTGCAGGAATACCAAGACCTCAAGCTCACTCTTAGCTCCACTGAGAGTCTGAGGCCAGCCTAGGGGCCACAGTTTGCCGCTGTTACCTCCACTCCTCATTAGGCGCCAGCACTGTGGAGGCTGAAACTGAAGCACTCTTTACCAGAGTATTTTAGCTATTGCTTTCAGCAAAGTGCTATTTCTCAATAAAAATCGTCAGAGAGAGAAAGATGTTTTGGCATTTCCAAAGTAGCTTGTGTGCTGCATTATGCAAAGAGAGATTATTCAAGCCTCCCTGGTACTACTTAGTTCCTTGAACTTGACTTTATGAACTCTAGATGCACAAAGGAACCTGTCAGAAGCTGACAAGACGAGGAAGGCGAGGGTTGAATTGGGGGATTATGGTGGAGAAAGCCTGAGCTTCTAGAATGCAGCTCAAATCGTTGATGTGATATGAGCAGAAGGGAGTTCTGTGAAGTCCTGGGAAGTAGCAGGTGGATGAGCAAGCATGCTTAGTATTGAGACAAGAGAAGGAATTTTCAAGTGTGCATTAGAATGCAACCACTTAATTCAGTGCCTCTCTCTCTCTCTCTCTCTCTCTCTCAAAATTAATAACTGTGCATTTTGACTGGATTGTAACTCAGTGGTGAATGCTTACCTAGTAGGCAAGAAGCCATGGGTTTGAATCCCAACACTACCAAAAACCGAAGGAAGAGGAGGAAGAGAAGATTGGGGAAGAAAACTGCAGGCTGAGCAGGGTGGCACACTTACTTTCAGTCTCAACATTCAAGAAGCAGAAGCAGATAGATCTTCGTGAGTTTTAGACTAGCCTGGATCAGAAGTCAGGGCTGCAAAATGAGACTTGTCACGAAAGAAAGGGAGGAAGGAAGGGAGGGAGGAAAGGGGAGGGAGAGAGAGGAAGGGGGGAAGAGGAGAAGTAGGAAGGAGGGGAGGGGGAGTGAGGGAGGGGAGAGGAAGGAAAGAAGGAAGAAGGAGGGAGGAAGGGAGACAGGGAGGGAGGGAGGGAAGGAGGAGGGAAGAAGAGGGGAGGAGGGGAGGGAGGAAAGAAGGAAAAAGGAGGGAGGGAGAGAAGGAGGAAAGGAGAGGAGGAGAGGAAGGAGAGGAAGGGAGGGAAGAAGAAGGAAGAAGGAGGGAGGGAGAGAAGGAGGAAAGGAGAGGAGGAGAGGAAGGAGAGGAAGGGAGGGAAGAAGAAGGAAGAAGGAGGGAGGGAGGGAAGGAGGGAAGAGAGGAGGAGAGGGAGGGAGGGAAGGAGGGAGGAGAGGGAGGGAGGAAAGGAAGTTGGTATGATCATGTGTACTTGTAATTCTAGTGCTGGCAAGACAGAGACATGTGGACCCCTGGGGCTTGCCATGCTGCAAGTCTTGGAGAGCTCCAGGTTTCAATGAGAGAACCTATCTCAAAAAAATAGGGTGAAAAGCAATTGAGAAAAACAATCAATGTTCATTTCTGGCCTCCATAAGTACAAACACACATGTGTGCACACATGAACATACACATACACAAAAGGTGTCGTTTTGGTTTTATTTGTTTGGATTTTTTGTGTGTGGTTTTTCTTTTTTGCTGCTGCTATTGTTGTTGTTTCAAGACAGGGTTTCTCTGTGCGGCCTTGGCTGTCCCAGAACTCGCTCTGTAAATCAGGCTGGTCTCAAACTCAGAGATCCTCCTGAGTGCTGGGATTAAAGGCCTGCGCCATCACTCACCACTGCCTTTTCTTTTCTTCTTCTTCTTCTTCTTCTTCTTCTTCTTCTTCTTCTTCTTCTTCTTCTTCTTCTTCCTCTTCCTCTTCCTCTTCCTCTTCCTCTTCCTCTTCTTCTTCTTCTTTTATATTTTGAGACAGAGCCTCTCTTTTACATAGTCCTGGCTGTTCTGGAACTTACTATACAGACCAGGCTGTTCTCAATCCCTCAAAGAGATCTAACTGCCTCTGTCTCCCAAGTACTGGGATTAAAGGTGTGAGCTACTATGCCTGGCTTTCTTTTCATTTGTTTTTTGTCTGTTTGTTTGTTTTTGTTTCTTTGACAGGACCTCATTAGGTAGCCCTGGCTATCCAGAAACTTATTATGTAAACTAGACTTGCCTTAAACTGACAGAGATATGCCTGTCTCTGCCTCCTGAGTGTTTTGATTAAAGATGCGACCATGTCTGGCTCACAAATGGTTGAGACAGGGTTTCACTACCTAGTCCTGGCCAACCTTGAACTCAAAAGGTTCAAGGATAATATTTACTCCTGATGCTCTTGCTCCCCCACCCTCCAACACACACACACACACACACACACACACACACACACACACACACACACGCTGGAATAAATATATCTCTGTGCTGGACTCCTTTTATCTCAACTTATTGCTGTGGAACCTTACCAGACTGCCCAGCCTTCTCTTGAGTTCTTGGGCTGAAGGGGCTCTCCTCAGTCTCCTCAGGATTGGGAATATAGGTGTGAGCTGCTGTTGTGTGACAAAACCTTTCCTAAGGAGACGAAACACACTTGTCTAATCACCCCAGAGGACAGGCTTCGTCTCCCAGCATCTACTTGGAAGCTCACAGTCCCAGGGGATCCAAAGCCCTCTTCTGATGTCCATGAGCACTAGGCATACATATGGTATACATATAAATTTGAAGGTAAAACATTCGTACATATAAAATAATAAAAATAAAGAAATCTTAAAAAGGGTTGCTGGAGAGATAGCTCAGCGGTCAAGAGCATTGCCTGCTCTTCCAAAGGTCCTGAGTTCAATTCCCAGCAACCACATGGTGGCTCACAACCATCTGTAATGAGGTCTGGTGCCCTCTTCTGGCCTGCAGCCATACACACAGACGGAATATTGTATACATAGTAAATAAATAAATATTTTTTAAAAAAGAAATCTAAAAAAAAAGAAACTATAACAGCAGCTACCAAAGACTCCGAGAGCGCAGGTGTAGCAGGGCTGCCCATGACCCCAGCACCTGAAAGGCTGATACAGGAGGATACTAAGTTGGATGGAGTAATAAATTCTTGTCTCTCAAGCTATAGAGACGGTTCATTGGGTAAAAGCTGTTCCCCAAAGTCTCATGACCTAAATTTGACTCTAGAACCCACAGTGGTGGGAAAGAACTGACTCAGAAGTGACCTCTGACCTCCACCTCCTCACCATGGTAAGCACTCGCACGAGTTAATTAATTAATGGAAAAAGAAAAGAAAAAGAGATTTCCAGCTTCATTGTAGAACACCTATATTCCCTGATCTCAGGAAGCTGAGGCAGAATTTGGTCTCTGATGTCGGCCTGACTAAACAAGACTGTATCTCAAAGAACAAAGACAAGCTGGGGCAGTGGTGGTACCTTAAACCCCAGCACTCAGAAGTCAGAAGCAGGAGGCTCTCTGAGTCTGAGGCCAACCTGGTCTGCAGAGTGAGTTCCAAGACAGCTCTTTGGAATCTGAGTCTGGTCCTGACCTATGATCTGTCACATGCCAAAGCTCAGAGTGGATTGTAGGAACCATCTCCCTCAAGATGGTTCTGTTTAGTTTCTTATGCTAAAAAAAATTTTATTAGTTTGTGTAAATTAATTAATGACTATCTGGGCATGGTGTCCACAGAGGACAGAAGAGGGTGGCTGATCCTCGGGAACAGGAGTTACAGATGGTTTTGAGAAAGAGCAGTCAGTGCTCTAACCGATGGACCATCTTTTTAGCCCCTGGTTTCTTTTTGTTGTTTTTGGTTGGTTTTGTTTTTGCTACTATTTTTGGTGGAAGGGGTTGTTTTGTTTGTTGAGCTAAGGTCTTGTTATGTAGCTCTGACTGTCCTAGAGCTTATATGTAGACCAAGTTCATCTTCTATCTGCCTCGGGCTCCCAAGTGCTAAAATTACAGGCGTGAACCATGTAGGGATCTCCCTGTCCCTACTTCCTGAGTGTTGGGATTACAGAGGAGTTCCATGACCAGCACAGGTTAGATTTTAAGACCCAGTGCCACAGAAAGACAGGAAGCACGGGGCTAGAGAGTTGGCTCAGCAGTTAAGAGCAATGGCTGCTCTTCCAAAGGATCCAGGTTTAATTCCCAGCACCTACATGGCAGCTCACAACTGTCTGTAATTCCAATCCCAGGAGATCTGACACCTTCACACAGATGCACATAAAATAAAGGTAAATACCTTATTTAAAAAAGAGACAGGAAACTGAGGCGCATACGGAATGACACAATTGAGAACGTCACCAACAAAACCTTACAGAGCAGAAGAACCCACGGAAGAGAATAGGTTTAGCAATATCAACCAGCTGTGGGCTGCGGAAGTGGCTCTTTGCTGAAGCACTTGCTCAGTGTGCTCGAGGTCCTTGTTGCCATCCCAGCACCACAGCTAGCTGGCTGGCTGATCAAGAGGTTGATGGGGTGCCCTCAGGGCAGCTGCACTGGCATAGCCCATGGTGAAGGGACAAGGTGAGCCTGGTGGTGGCCTGAGCCTCCAGGCAACCCAAGGACTCGCTTTACTGGACTCCTTTGAGCACAGTGGCTGCACTCCCAAAGCTGTCCTCAGCCTTTCTAGTTCCGTTTCTCTCCTACACGGGCTGCTAGGAGTGCCACCCTAACCCAGGCACTCTTAGAGACAGAAGCAGAAAGATCTCTTTGAGTTTGAGGTCAGCCTGGTCTATAAAGTAAGTTCCAAGTCAGTCAAGCATGAGGGCTTGAGATTGCACCCCAGCACCCTCGTAAGCCAAGACTGACAGTGTTGTGGAACATTATTTTAACTATTTAAAGATGTGTTACATTTGTTTATACCCCAGAGTATTACTTTAACTGTGTAAAGGTGTGTTACATTTGTTTATACTGTGTTTGTTTGATGATGTAAGGATGTATTATTACATTTGTTTCACCTTGTCTGCCTCAGGCACCCGACTAATCTAATAAAGATCTGAACAGTCTATATAGTAAGGGAGGAGGGATAGGTGGAACTCTGGGGCAGGGAGAGTAAAAAGGAGGAGGAATGTAGGCTTAAAAAAGAGAAAGAAAGAAAAAGAGATGCCAGAAAGATGCCAGGGGCCCGTCAGCCAGGCAAAGAGGAGTAAGGAAAGTGGGACATACAGAATGAAACAGAAGTAAAAGGCCCCAAAGCAAAATAGATGAGTAGAAACAGGTTAAATTAAGTTAAAAGAGGTAATGAGACAAGCCTAAGCTAAGACTAAGCTTTCATAATTAATTATATGTCACCATATCATTATTTGGGAGCTGGTTGGCGGTCCAAAGAAATTGCCTGCTCCAGAGGAAGGTACCTAGCCTCTAACATCCAGGTAAACATACATACATACATGTGCCCACATATAAACCAAGCCAGGCATCGTGTTGCAGGAAGCAGGACAAGAGGATTATTGTTTCAAAACCAGTTTGAACAACTTCACCATGATAATTAAATTTTTATTTTGTTTTGTTTTGCATTTTTCAAGACAGGGTTTCTCTGCGTAACAGCCCTGGCTTTGTAGACCAAGTTGACCTCGAACTCACTGAGATTCACCTGCCTCTGCCTGGGATTAAAGGCACCTGGAAAGAATTAAATTTTAAAAATTCTGGGGTATAACTCAGGGGTAGAACATTTGTCTAACCTACAAAGTTCCAGTGTTCATCCTCAGTGCACCATGAAAAGCGTGCACTGAGAAATCATGGTGCCTGTCTTTAAATCCAGCACCTGGAGGCAGAGACAGGTGGATCTCTGTGAGTTCAAGGCACCTGGTCTAAACAGAGAGTTCCGAGACAACTAGAGCTTTGTAGGGAGACCCTGCCTCAAAAAAATAAAATTTCAAAGTATAATACAAAAAATGTCTAATATTTTTAAGGTTAAGGAAAAAGAAGTTTGGAACTAGGAAGATGGTTCAGTTGGGGTCTGGAAAGATGACTCAGGGGTTAAGAGCACTGGTTGCTCGTTCAGAGAACTCTGGTTCAGTTCCCAGCACACACACGGCAGCTCACAACTATCTGTAACTCCAGTTCTGGGGGATTTGACACCCTCAAATAAACATACACAAAGGAAAAACACCAATGAACATAAAATAAAAACAAATCAAAGCCGAGTAGTGATGGTGCATGCCTTTAACCCCAGCACTCGAAAGGCAGAGGTAGGCGGATCTCTGAGTTTGAGGCCAGCCTGGTTTACAAAAGCCTGTTCCAGGACAGGATCCAAAGCTATAGTTAAACCTTGTTTCAAAAGAACAAAGCAAAACAAAAAGTTAAAATAATTTTTTTAAAAGGACTGGAGAGATAGCTCAGAGGTTAAGAGCTCTGACTGCTCTTCCAGAGGTTCTGAGTTTGATTCTCAGCAATCCCATGGTGGCTCACAACCATCTATAACCAGACCTGATGCCCTCTTCTGGCATGAAGGTATACATGCAGAGCACTCCTATATAAAATATAAATAAAAAAGCCAGTCTGGGCTACAAGTGATTCTGTCTCTCCCTAAATAAACAAATAAATGGCCTTCGCTACCCTCCTTTCTGAAAGGGCCTGATGAATGTTAGAAGACCTAGTGATGGGGCAGAGGAAGTAACTCAGTGGAGTACTTGCCTCGGATGCTCTACCCTGGGAATAAAGGTCAGCAGTGGAGTGGACCTCACAGCACCACAGTCACAGCAGCAGAAGCTTCACGGTGGGCTTCATGCAGCCCATCTTGAACAAACAACCCACTTTCGCTCCTGACCCAAGATCCCGAGATCCCTCCCTGTCAGTAGTTCCCACATGGTATCTCCAAAGAGCTTGTTTGGGGTTGGAGAGATGGCTCAGCCGTTAAAGGCTAGGCTTATAACCCAAAATATAAGCATTGGGTTCCCAGCACCCATGGCTGTCTCTGCAGCCAAAAAAAAAAAAAAAGAGTTTGTTAAGAATGTAGGCACCTAGGCCGGACCTGCTGGTGCCAGTCTATGGTCTCAGCTACGGTCAGGGCTGAGGCATGAGGTTTGGGAATCCACAGCCTGCCTTGGCACAGAACAAGTTGAAGGTTGGTATGGACAACTTAGTGAGGGACCTTTCTCAAAATAAAAAGGAAAAAGGAGGGGCGGGGCTGTGGCTCAGTCAGGCAGGTTGCTTGTCTGGCATGTGTGAGGCTCTAGGCTTTACCCCTGATTTAAAAAGACACAAATTAATTAGCTAAAGAATCCTAGCACTGGGGCAAGAGAGATGGCTCAGTGGTTAAGAGCATTGACTGCTCTTCCAGAGGACCTGAGTTCAATTCCTAGCACTCACATGTCAGCTCACAGCTATCTGGAATTGCAGTTTCAGGGGACCATGACACCATGGCAAAGCACCAATGCACATCAATTAAAAATAAATAAAAGAATGTATACATCCTAAAGAGACATTGGTTCACTCCTTAAAAAAAAAAAAAAAAAGAATCCTAGCGTGCACTGGGCAGTGGTGACACGTACCTTTAATCCCAGCACTTGGGAGGCAGAGCCAGAAGAATCTCTGGGAGTTCAAGGCCAGCCTGGTCTATAGAGCAAGTTCCAAGACAGGCTCCAAAGCCCCAAAGCTCCAGAGAAACCCTGTCTCAAAACACACACACACACACACACACACACACACACACAAGAATCCTAACACCCACCAGGCAAAAACTTCCTTGGACAGAGAGGTGTGTGATGGAATTAGGTCTCCGTCCCTTGGAGGCAGCTAGTAGTGGTCCCCATCCGAAAGGACAGTCCCATCTGCCCTTGGTGGCTGCATTTTGGACCCCAGAGAGGTCTCAAGGAAGTATGAGTTGGAACACAATGAACACGTGGCTCTCTGAGAGCTGGAAAAGATTCCAGCTTTGGATTTTGATATATCTCACAAGAGCCATCTCTGCTGGGTTGTCAGCCCCCAGCTCACAGCTGAGACTCAAAGATGTCAGCAAGGCTGTGGCTGAAGCCTTCATGCCTGGGCAAAGGCAGCCAATCTCCAGCGAGGGGCAGCATGCCCAGAGAAGATTCTGTTACCACTATCATGGAGAGAGCGCATTTGTTTGAAAAGGTCAGGTGTTTGTTTTCGTTCTTTCTCTTTATGGTTTGTTTATTTGTTTGAGGCCAGAGAGACGGCTTAGTGATCAAGCATACCTGTTGCTTTTTCTCATCTGGGTTTCGTTTCCAGCACCCACATCAGGTGGCTCACATCTCCAGTTCCAAAGAATTAGAAACCCTCTGGCCTTCTCCAGGATCTGCATGAATGTGGGGTACATAATAAATTCATGCACACACATACATAAATTAAAAAAAAATGAAGAACTAGGGCTGGAGAGATGGCTCAACGGTTAAGAACATTGCTTGCTCTTTCAAAGGTCCTGAGTTCAATTCCCAGCAACCACATTACAACCATCTGTAATGAGGTCTGGTGCCCTCTTCTGTCCTGCAGACATACATGCAAAAACAGAATATTGTATACATAGTAAATAAATATTTTCAAAAAATGAACTAATTCTCTAAGAAATATTTATTTATTTATTTATTTATTTTGCATGTGTGAGTGTTCGCCTGCATGTATGTATATGCACCATGTGAATACACGGAGGTACCAAAGACCAGAGCAAGTTGGATCCTCAGGAAATGGAGTTATAGGGGGTTTTGAACCATGTGGAGCTGGAACTGAACCAGGGTCCCCTGCAAGGAGAGGGCCAAGAGCTAGCGCTCTTTAGTTTTTCTGTCTGTCTGTCTGTCTCATTTCTTTTCAAGACAGGGTTTCTCTGTGTAGCCCTGATTGTCCTGGAACTCGTTCTATAGATCAGGCTAACTTTGAACTCACAGAAATCCACCTACCTCTGCCTCCTGAGTGCCACCACCACCTGGCTAGCAATAGCAAGTGCTCTTAACCACTGAGTCATCATCTCTCCAGACCACCACCACCACCACCTTTTTTTTTTTTTTCGAGACAGGGTTTCTCTGTAGCTTTGGAGCCTGTCCTGAAATTAGCTCTTGTAGCCCAGGTTGACTTTGAACTCACAGAGATATGCCTATCTCTGCCTCCAGAGTGTTGGGATTAAAGGCTTGTGCCACCACCGCCAGGCTTTTTTTGTTTGTTCTTCCTTCCTTCCTTCCTTCCTTTCTTTCTTTCTTTCTTTCTTTCTTTCTTTCTTTCTTTCTTTCTTTCTTCCGGCTTATTTATTATGTATAGAGTTCTTCCTGCATGTACACCTGCCCACCAGAAGAGGGCACCAGATCTCATTATAGATGGCTGTGAACCACCATGTAGGTACTGGGAATTGAACTCAGGACCTCTGTAAGAGCAGTTAGTGCTCTTAATCGCTGAGCCCCCTCTCCAGCCCCAGAACCCCCTGTTTTTCTTTCTTTATTTCTTTTTCTTTCTTTCTTCCTTCCTTTCTTTCTTTCTTTCCTTTTGTTTTGTTTTCTAGAGACAGGGTCTTACTATGTAGCTCTGACTGTCCTGGAGCTCTCTATGTAGACCAGGCTAGCCTTGAACTCACAGAGATTCTCATGCCTCTATCTCCCGAATGCTGGGATTAAAGGTGTTTGCCATTATGCTGGGTTCCCTTCTCCCCCTTTTAAAAATCGTATGGTGGGAGTGTGCCTGAGTCAGGTCCTGCTATATTTCTTAAATTGGTTCCAAACTTCTGGGCTCAAGTGATCCTCTTCAGTTTCTCAGGTAGTTGAGACTAAATGCTCACCACCGCTCCTGACAGAGACACCAGTGTTTCATTCAGAGCATTTTTCTTTGGAATGAGGTGTCCGATCAGAGCTTTCCATCCTCCTCAGCTCTCTATTTTTACCCGGTAAAGTCCAAGTAAAAGAGACCTTGCTTTCCCCCCCATCTCCCCTGAGCTACTGCTTTCTCCAAGTGACCACTAGAGGGCGCACAGACCGTGAGCTGAGGCTGAGTTCTAGGTTAACCGCGGGAGTTGGTGCCAGAGCTATGAGCTTTCGGAAATACAACAGTGAAAGCCTCTTTGAACATTGGGGAACTCAGGTCTTCAAGTAACTGTCCCCACGTCCCAGCGCCTCATGATCTCTAAGCCAGCCAGTAGTCTTGGTGCATGCACGGTTGCAAGTTCCAGGGGAACCAGAAGAACACCCTGGGTTCTGCATTCTCTATCCTTGACCCCAAAATGTAGTTTGAGACCCTCCGTGTCCTTCTCCAGACAGCCTGACTTTATCTGGAAGCCCGAAAAGTAGGTACATTGCAGGCTAGAATAACATTGTAATGCATCAGGCAGGACTTCCTGAACTGGTTTGGTTTCCATTTACTGCAAACAATCTTGCTTTTCCAATGAGTCACAATAGTGAATGGAGGAAGAGGGAAAGGAGAGCTCTGAGTTTGTTTAAAGTAGCTGGATGAATGGTGGTGGCTGTGCACGTCTTTAATCCCAGCACTGCGGAGACAGGCAGAATTCTACAGAGCGAGTTCCAGTATACAGTAAGGGCTACATAGAGAAACCCTGTATCCAAAAAAAAAAAAAAAAAAAAAGGGCAATGGCTGGCACAGACAGGGCCTCCTAGAGAAAGGTGTGGCGAGCCTGATCGGGCAGTAGTAACCCTATAACTCCCAAGAAGGACTTGCAGACCTGGCCTAGGATCCAGCTCCCATCTACCTGCATCCTAAACCCTTGTTCTCAGGCTTCAGTGTATTCATCTTGAACACGGTCAGTGGGTAGAGCGCTTTCCTGTCACACAGGGAGCCTGGGCTCTATCCCCAACACCACCCGAACTGCATGCTGTGGCGTAGACCTGGAACCCCAGTACTAGGGAGGTGGAGGCAAGCAAATCAGAAGTTTAAAAATGGGCTTCATGGGGAGTTCTAGTCAACTGGATTCAGTAAGATCTTGTCTCAAAAATATAGGAGGGCTTGCAGCAGAATAAAAGCACCCCCCCCCCCCAAGCCTGGTGACGGGAGTTCTCTCCCCAGGACCTACCTACATAGCAGAAGAGACAGAACTCCCTCAAGATCTGCCTGCCTCTGCCTCCTGAGTGCTGGGATTAAAGGTGTGTGCCGTCAGCGCCCGGGTTGTCCTCTGAGTTCCACATGCACACCATAGCATGTGCTCGAGCACATGCACACATGCGCACACACAAGCGAAATCAATAGCCAGGTGTGTGGCCCCTGCCTGTATTCTTAGCACTATGGATATGGGAGATGGAGACAGGAGGATCCGAAATTCAATGTTATCCTAATGTACATAGTGAGTTTGAGGCCAGGCTGGGCTATAAAAGACCCTGATTCAAACAAAGGAATAAATGAAAAGAAGAAACAAATATAAGGTAAGGTAAGTCTATGATGAACTAGCAAGATATCTCCATAAGGAAAGCACATTTGCCGAGCGTGGTGGCACACACCTTTAATCCCAGCACTCCATAGGCGGAGGCAGACAGATCTTTGTGAGTTTAAGGCTAGCCTGCCATGTCTACAGATCAAGTTCCAGGACAAGGTTGTTACACAGAGAAACCTTGTTTCAGAAAACAAAATGAAACAACAAAAAAAGTGAAGATACTTGTTCTCAAACATAATGCTCAATACCCAGGACCCCCATTGTGGAGGAAGAGAACCAACTCCCACAAATTGTCCTCTGAATTCCAGGGTCATCGAATGTGGACTCACAGGCACACAAAATAAATAGATAAATAACACAACAAACAAACAAACAAGCAAAATGTAGTTTTAAAAATTTAAAGATAAGCTTGTTTGCTTCCAGCTGGGTTTCCTGAGCTTCAGACAGCAGAGGGATGAAGGGAGGGAGGCAAATGTGCCCAGAATGAAATTCATTTTAAAGTCTTAGCATAAGGAAGTGGGTGGCAGTGCAGATAGAAAAGCAAACTAGAAAATTTAGCCAAGGGAAGGAAACCAAAAAACGAACAGACACGGGCATAGAGAAACAATAGCCACCATTTTTTCCCTCCTTGCTATGCACCGAGGTCCAGAGTCAAATGCCTATTTGCTTTTTTTGTTTGTTTGTTTTTTGTTTTGTTTTAAACGTAGGGCCTCACTCAGTAACTCTGTAGCCCAGGCTGGCTTGGAGCTCAAAGATCCTTCTTCCTCCCTAGCTAGTGTTACAGGTGTGTGCCACCACACCCAGGGAAGGAATCTCAAATACCTACAGAGGTGGCTGGTTATGCAAAGTAATAGCACACTAGGTGAGCTG
This sequence comes from Myodes glareolus, assembly GCF_982192425.1. NCBI lineage: Eukaryota > Metazoa > Chordata > Mammalia > Rodentia > Cricetidae > Myodes > Myodes glareolus. Next base: position 101,325,972 of record NC_142034.1, on the reverse strand, counting down.
CTGTCTGCCTGCGCTTCTATTTACATACAGAAGAGGGGCATTTACAACTGGACCCTTATTGGCCAAGGGACCTCAGACAAGTGGCTTTACTCTGTTGTGCCTTAGTTTCCCCCTTTGGTAATTAGGGATAACAGTTAACTATTAAAGAGAGAATGTTAGTAAATATACCTGCACTCTGGAGGCTGAGGCCAACTTGGGCTGTATAGTAACTTCAGGCCAGCCTAGTCAACTAAGCAAGTTCTGTTACAACAAAACATGCCAGAGGGGCTGGAGAGATGGCTCAGAGGTTAAGAGCACCAACTGCTTTTCCAGAAGACCTGGGTTAATTCCCAGCACCCACATGGCAGCTCACTGATGTCTGTAACTCCAAAGATCTGACACCCTCTTACAGACATGCATGCAGGCAAAACACCAATTCACATAAAAGTAAATTTAAAAAGAATTTAGAAAATAAACAAACAACAACAACAGAAAAGAAGTAAGAAGGAAGGGCTGGAGAAATGGCCAGCGGTTAGAAGCACTTACTCTTCTTCCAAAGGACCTAAGTTCAGTTCCCAGAACCCATACCAAGAATCTCCTAAGCACCTGTGACTCCAGCTCCAGGGATCTGACTCCCAGTTCTGGACCATGAAGGCATCTGCATTCACGTGTGCACGTACTACCCCCCACTACACACACACACACACGTGTATACTCAGAACTAAAAATAAGATAAATCTTTTAAAAATAAAAGGAAGGAAAGAAAGAGGAAGAGGAGGGAGAGAAGAGCCAGAGGAATAGTTCAGTGGGCTAAGTACTTGGTAATGACTTGAGTTCAATCCCTGGAGTCCGAACAAAGGTGACATCAACTTAGGAAAGTTGCCCTCTGACCTTGACACAAGCAGCTTGGCACACACACACACACACACACACACACACACACACACACATAATAATGATAATAATATAAATAAAATATTTTTAAAGGGAAGAAACACTGGCCAATCAGAGAGTCCGACACATCTGACCTGGTTGCAGCCAGTATAATTACTGCAGTCATTATTATTATTGACTGATTATTCACTTTGCAGGAATGACGGTGGGGCATAGATCCTCAAGCTGCTGTGATTAGGAAGCGCATTAGCATAGAAGCCAAACAGACTCCCGCTCTGCCACTTACTGGCATGGTGAGTCATTTATATTACATAAGTTCTTGGAGTCAGCGTCTCAAGTGTAAGTTGAGGGGAACACATGTGTCGCCTGAATGTTTGGGGCTATAGGAAACAGAGCTGGGCTCATCTGGGTGTACTGGGTGTGGGAGTGCGCACTGGACATTCCAGCACTCAGGAGTCTGAGGCAGGGGCATCACTGAGTGCTGGAGGCCAGCCTGATCGACATAATTCCAGGAGTTCCAAGTTCCAGGTTAGCCTTGGCTACAAAGTAAGACCTTGTCTCAAAAAAAAAAAAAAAAAAGGAAAGAAAAAGAAAAGAAAGAAAGAGAGGAAGAAAGGAAAAGAAAGAGAGAGAGAGCAAGTAGGGGGAAAGGAAAATGTCAGAGAAGTACTAAGGCTGTCCTCAGAAGTGACTCTGACAGAGCCAAGCTGTGGTGGCTCACGCCCTTAATCCCAGCACTCAGGAGGCAGAGGCAGGAGGATCTCAGTGAGTTCTGAGACCAGTCTGGTCTACAGAGTGAGTTCCAGGACAGCCGGGGCTGTTATACAGAGAAACCTTATCCTGAAAACAAACAAACAAAAAAGGAAAGAAGACAAAAATGACAGGCATGGCCACTCTCACTCACTGTTGCTCGAGACAAGGTTTCTCATTTGGTTTTGGTATTTTCTTCGTTTTTGGTTAGTTCAGTTGGTTTTGTTTTGTTTGAGACAGAATCTCATTATATAGCCTTGGCTAGCCCAGAACTCATTATGCAGACCAAGCTGGGCTCAGACTCAAAGATTCACCTGTCTCTGCCTCCTAAGCGCTGAGATTAAAGGTGTGTGCCGCTATGAGCAGTTTCCTCTGTGGGGCGTACGGGGTTTTTCCTGGTTGCCCTGTCCTTTCAGGGGAAACGGACTCCACATTGTTTCAGCTCATATCAGATGAGTAACAGGGTTCTCCTCTGCTGGCGAAATAAAATCCCTTCCTTAGGTGTAACTGATCCAACCGAAACATCACTCCTTGATTATATTGAGAACTCAGCCTTTCCAGAATGCCTAAACCTGGTTAATTTCGCTTGATCTCTGAACCAATTACTCTGTATACAGGCAGGAAGTGGAACCGTCTTTTGAGACAGCGTCTCACCATGCAGTCATTCATCTGCCTCAGCCTCTGGTGTGCTGGTGTCATAGGCAGACATCTCCACGCCTGCCTTGAATGCTAGACCCATTCTTTACGTTGTTTTTACTACTTTTAACTATTGTGTGCGCGCGAGTGCAGGTGCCTGCTGATCCCTGCTTACAGCCAGTTGTGAGCGGCCCATCTTGGGTGGTAGAAAATGAATTGTGTGCTCATGGGCTCTTAACCACCATCATCTCCCCAGACCTGGATCTCTCAAAACCCGCCCCTGGGGAGGTGGTGAGACAGTGCAGGGAGGTACAGGTGCTTGCTGCCAAGCCAGGGGACTGGAGTTCACTTCCCAGAGTCCACATGGGAAGACAGAACTGACTCTCACAAGCCGGCTTCTGATTTAATATGCATGCTGTGGAACCAGCACCCACAGACACATACAAAAAACGAATCCAAGGCTGGCATAGGGGTGCACACCTTTAACCCCGGCACTCAGGAGGCAGAGGCAGGTAGACCTCTGAGAGTCTGAGGCTGCCAGGTCTACATGGTAAAACCCTGTCTCAAAAGAAAGAATTTAGTGTCCTTAAAAAAATAAATATATAAATCTATGGCTTGGAGAAATGTCTCAGTGGCTAAGAACACCTGCTGCTCTTCCAGAGAAGCCAGGTTTGGTTATCAGTGCCCACACAGCGATGCTGTATCACAGTTACCTGTATCCAGTTCCAAGGGATCCAACGTCCTTTTCTTGCCAGGCACACATATGGTACACATAGGTGCATGCAGATAAAATAAATATTAATAAATTAAAATAAAAATGTTCAGCCAGGTGGTGGCGCACACCTTTAACCCCAGCACTTGGGAGGCAGAGACAGGTGGATCTGAGTTCAAGTCCAGCCTGGTCTTCAGAGTGAGTTCCAGGACAGCCTGGAAATGCTGTCTCAAAATAAATAAATAAATAAATAAATAAAGTGAAAATAGATGCCCATATATGTAAAATAAAAATAAAATCTTAAAAAAAATAAGAAAATACAGAGTGTAAGCCTGGTGTGGTGTACACCTGGAATCCAACACTGGCGGAAACTGAAGAAAACAGAAAGGTGGACAGAATTCCAAGGCCAGCCTGGTCTATAGAGCAAGTTCCAGACAAGAGACTTGGTAGGGACGATGCAGGGTAGAGAACCCAGGGGCCCGCTGTGCTGAGTTGGCGGGTCATCAAGCGTCTTCAACCAGCAGGACCTGAGAGCATTATGACCGCGCCTCACACCTGCTCTCAGGCTGCTCAGATGCTGATGGGCTGAACCAATCCTGTTTCAGTTAAATTGGTTTCCAAAGAGGGAATTTACGAGTGCCCAGGGGACTGGCTTTTCCTTCTCTGTGCAATTAACAGGGATACAGCGTGGGTCTCTTAAGCATTGGCGGTGGACGGACGCTCGACAGAGAAGCCCTAGTCCTGTACACTCAGGTGTCAGGGTTGAACTTGATCTGCAATTACATTCAGAAACAAGCCAGCCGCAAAAACAGGTAACAGGACGTTCCTAAGGCAGCAAATGGGGGGACCCGCAAGGGGAGGAGGGAAGCTTGGGCACTGAGCCCCTCTCTGGGGCTTTTGAGACTGTTCCCCAAGCTGGTCTAGAACCAAAGCCAAGGCTTCTCACTTGTAGACAAGCACAATCAACTGCTCACATTCCTCTCCCTCTTTCTTTTCTTCCTTCCTTTCTTTTTGTCTGAGACAGGATCTTGTCCGTCAGGGCCTGGCATTTGTTATGTAGCACAGGTTATCTTTAAACTTTCCAAGAGCCTACCTCAGTTTCCTGCAGGCTGGGACAGTGGGTATGTACTGCCCAAGAAGCTGGTGGATCAGGATCATGAAGTCATGGACCTGAAACAGATAACACCCCCTCTTCTTCCAACGGATGCCACAGAGCAGGGGAAATGGCCACGTTGACAGTATAGATTCACATGGAGTCAAACTGGCTCATCGGGTACTTTTAGGGCTCATTGAAGGGATTGTTGTTTTTTTGGGGTTTTGTTTTGTTTTGTTTTTTAATGCACCCTCCGAGCTATCTCCCTGTGGAAGCGACTCCCTGCTGCCAGAACCACTTTCCTAGAATAGCTGCAGTGGCGGGTGGAAGTAGCACATTCTCATATCTTCATCCATCAACTACAGGGAGCAAACACACGGTGCACCTCACCCTCCGGGGACACCCAGAGCCCCTAGCAGCAGCACCTGAAAGAGCTGGGCAAAGTCCCCAGGTGTTTGGCAAGCGCGCCCTCCCTGTTAGCCCAGGAAAGCTTGGACTGAAGGGAAAGGCTTCCTCTGTTTTAAGCTTCTGCTGAGTAGGAATGAGCTCACTTAGGCAAGGGGGTGGGGTATAGATGCGCCCCGTGTCCCCCACAACATTCCCAGTGTTCAGGAGTCCCCCAGCAGGAGGGTGGTAGGTTCAAGGCCAGCTGGGCTATGTGTATAGCCAGACTCTAAGAATAAAAGAGAGTCGGGTGGCTGGGGATGGAGGTCAGTTAGGAAAAGAGTACTTGCCTAGCACACACACAGCCCTTCTTCCACCCCCTGCACTAGATAAGATGGGCCTCATGATAGACGTGGAGGCAGAAACTTCAAAAGTTCACGGCCTTTCTCAACTACAGAGTGAGTTGGAGGCCAGCCTGGGTTACATGAGACCATATCTATAAATTAACTAATTAATTAAACCATGCTGTATTTGTAGGGTTTCTCAAAGGGTGGTGTAAGAACAGTCCCAGAGAGAGGCTGCGGAGGGAAGGAGCTAATGGAACCTGCCAAGGTGGCACTGGGCAACCTGCAGGAGGAAAACTTCCCAGGGACCATTTTTACCTCACTGATAGCCCCCCCCACACACACACACATCACCTATTTTTTTTCTTCTACTTGAGATAGAGTCTTATGTAGCCCAGGGTAGTCCTGAACTCGATACTTAACCTAGGGAAGCTTGGAAGTCCTGATTTACTGTCTCAACTTTCCAAGTGCTGAGATTACATTTGTTTTTTTCTTGTCAGACAAAGTCTCACTTTGTAGCCTGGCCTCAATCTCTAGGTCTTCCTGCCTCAGCTTCCAAAGTTCTGGTACTTCAGGCCCTTGTACCTGGAACCAGCAAGCTGTACCTGAAGGTAGCCTGAGTGTTCCGCAGGTGGTTAGAGCCCTAATCCCAAGCCCAGGGAGCCTGAAAGCCTAGTCCTTGGGAGATTAAGACAGGAGACCTAAGAGTTCAAAGTCATCTTCAGCCACACAGTGAGTCTGATGCTAGTTTGGGTTACATGAAATTCCATCTAAAAAGTTACACACATACACACACACACACACACACACACACACACCTCAAGATGAGCATGGTGGTGCACACCTTTGATCCCAGCACCTGGGAGGCAGAAGCAGGCAGATCTCTGTGAGTTTGAAGCCAGCCTGGTCTATAGAGCGAGTTACAACAGCCAAGGCTACAGAGAGAAAACCTGTCTAGAAAAACAAAACAAAACAACAACCAAAACCCACACACACTGATAATTAATCTTGTCAAGTTTTAGACATTACAAAATACCCTGGAAAGAGACCCCTGGGTGTGTCTGAGTGCAGTTTAGAAAAGACCAAAGGGGAAACACAACACCATACTTGGGCTGCGGTACCAGACTCAGCAGAATAAAGTGGCTCATCATGGCGCTACACCTGTAATCCCAGGATTTGAGAAATGGGGTTCAGGAGTTCAAAGCCAGCCTTAGCTACATAGTGAGATGGAAGCTTGCCTAGGTACACAAAATATCATCTCAGGAGACAGAGAGAGAATGAGAGACAGAGAGAGAGAGGCAGAGAGAGAGAGGCAGAGAGAGAGAGGCAGAGAGAGAGAGGCAGAGAGAGAGAGGCAGAGAGAGAGAGGCAGAGAGAGAGAGGCAGAGAGAGAGAGGCAGAGAGAGAGAGGCAGAGAGAGAGAGGCAGAGAGAGAGAGGCAGAGAGAGAGAGGCAGAGAGAGAGAGGCAGAGAGAGAGAGAGAGAGAGAGAGAGAGGGAGGCTAAACACCACAGTTCATATCTGCTTTATGACCAAGTATGATATGGCCAACTCCCTTACACTCTGGCTGTGATGGCCTCCCCACAGTGGAGGAGAACCCTGGAAGTTTGGTAGTTTGTCAGAGTAATATATAATATCAGGTAATCCGCTCCCATTCAGCTGCTGAAGATATATGATCACACTGACCTAGGGGGCTCACCCTAGTTGTCAAAGATGCAACTAGCACCACCTTCCAGGTCTGTGGGTCTGTATCTTCCTTTTTGTCTTTCTGGGGTTGGGGATAGAACTGGGGGGGGGGGCTTGTGCAGGCCAGTTGCTGCTACAACAGAGCTGTAGCTACCCTCGTGGCTGATGACCCCCTGGCCGCTGCCCTCCCCTCGCCTTCAGGCTTCTGTCTGATTCCTCCCTCCTTCGTCATCTGGCTTCAAGGCTCAGTTTAAATGTCATGTCCTCAAAGATGTGTGGGAGCGAGAGATATGCAGGAAGAGGGAGGAGGGAGGACGTGAGAGCCAGGGGAGGCTTTGCTTAGATCCTAAAACTGTGTATGAACCGAAACCAGCTCACCTTTTGAGGTGGAGGTACAGAATAAGACCAGCTCACCTTTTGGGGGTTTATGAGCTGAGACCAGCTCACCTTCTGGGGGGTTATGAACAAAGACCAACTCACCATTTGGAGGGGAGTTATGAACTGAAATCAGCTCACCTTTAGTTGGCTGTGGAGTACTTGTTCAGTTGTCAGTTGCTTTGTTTTTATCTTTGATTCTGAGATCAGGCCTTACTCTGCAGCCCGGTGGGCCTGGAACTTGCTACATAAACCAGGTTGTCCTCAAACTCTGAGAGATCCTTCTGCTTCTGCTTTCCAAGTGTGTGTGTATGGGTGCCTGAGCAGGCCAGAGGCATCAGATATTCTGGAGTTGGGGTCCCAGGAAGTTGTAAGCCTCCTGATGTGGGCACTCTGGAATAGTAACACTCTCTTAATTGCTGAGCCATCCTTCCAGTCCCACTTTGATCCATTTTTAATAAATTCTTTAGGACTAAAGGTTAATTGTTTGGTAATGCAGTGTGCATGGTGACTGTGTACTCCGTCGTTTTATTTATTTATTCATTTAGAGGCAGGGTTTCACATAGCCCAGGCTGTCATGTCATCAAACTTGCTCCACAGCTGAGTAACCTCCATTCTGATGCTCCTGTCTCTACCCCCTGAGCACTGGAGATTTCAGATATACACCACCACACCCAGTTTATGTACTGTTAGGATTGAACCTGGACTTTGTGCATGCGAGGCACGCTGTCCATCAACTGAGCCACTTCGACAGCACCGTCTCCTTATTTACAACTTATAGTAAGAATCAATTCACGGTTACTGGTCGGTGGTGGCACCCGTCTTTAATCCTAGTACTCAGGAGGCAGAGGCAGGAGGAACTCTGTGAGTTCAAGGCCAGCCACTCTGTAGAACAGGTCTACAGAGTGAGTTGCAGGACAGGCTCCAAAGCCACATAGAGAAACCCTGTCTCAAAAGACAAAACAAAACAAAAAAATCAACTCATGGGCCTGGAGAAAAGATGACTCAGCAGTTAAGAATAGCTACTGCTCTCGCGTCTAAGTTCAGGTCTTAGCACCCGTATCGGATGCCTCACTACAGCCTGGGACTCCAGCTCCACAGAGATCCAGTGCCTCTGGCCTCCAAGATACCCCACCCACATACATATAAGTAAAAATAAAATAAATCTTTGTAAAAAAAGTGGACACTGGTGGTTTAATCCCAGAACTCGGGAGGCAGAGGCAGGCAGATCTCAGTGAGTTCAAGGCCAGCCTGGTCTACAGATTGTGCACCAGGACAGCCAAGGCTACACAGAGAAATTATGTCTCAAAAAACAAAGCAAAAACAACAACAACAACAACAAAACCCAAACAAACAAAAAAAAGGGATTGACCAGGTATGGTGGCAGATGTAGATGCCTTTAATCCAGCACTCAAGAGGCAGGTGGATCTCCAACTGCTATCCAGCCTGGGCTACAGAGTGAGTTCCAGACAACCAGGAGAAGTCAGTGGTTCTTAACCTTCCTAAGGCTGCTATTCTTTTTTTTTTTAATATTTATTCATTTATTGTGTATACACTATTCTGTCTGTGTGTCTGCCTGCTTGCAGGCCAGAAGAGGGCATCAGATCTCATTTCAGATGGCTGTGAGCCACCATGTGGTTGCTGGGAATTGAACTCAGGACCTTTAGAAGAGCAGGCAATGCTCCCAACTGCTGAGCCATCTCTCCAGCCCTAAGGCTGCGATTCTTTTATGCAGCGCTTCATGTTGTGATGACCCCAACCATAAAAGTATGTTTGTTTCTACTTAAATAGCTGTAATTTTGATACCATTATGAATCATAATATAAATATTTGTGCTTTCCAATGTTCTTAATCAACCCCTGTGAAAGGGTCATTAGACTCCCAAAGGGGTTGAGACCCACAGGTTGAGAACTGCTGACACAGAGAGACCTGGTTTCGAAAAACAAAACAAAGCAAACAAAATAAGTTTGGTTTCCAGCACTCACATAGTGACTCATAATCTCCTATAGCTCTAGTTCCAGGCATCTGACACCTCTTCTGGCCTCCACGAGCTCCTGGATACATGTGATTCACATGTCACTCAAACATACACAGATATACATAAAGGAAAATAAAGCACTAGAATGTGTAGCACAACATCCTGATTATGTTGGGACTGAACTCAGGGGTTTGAGCTGGCAAGGCAAGCATTCTTTCAGCTGAGCCATATCTACCAAGCTATGAAAATACTCTTTGTAAGATTTATTTATTTTTTATGTATATGAGTGTTCTATCTGTATGAACAGCTTTATGACAGAAGAGGGCATCAGATCCCACTATAGATGGTTGCAAGCCACCATGTGGGTGCTGGGAATTGAACTCAGGACTTCTGGAAAAGCAGTCAGTGTTCTTAACTGTTGAGCCATCTCTCCAGCCCCCCCCCACCATGAAAATATTCTTAAGGGGATTTTGGGAATAACTCAGTAGAGACCTTGTCCTATATAAAACCCTAGGTTCAACCCAAAGACCCAGAGAAGGAAAAGGAAGGCAGATCAATGGGAGGAGTCTAAGTCAAGTATGGCAGTGAAGGTCTAGCATCGCAGAACTCTGTGCTGGAGGCAGGAGACTCAGGAGTTCTGGGCCAACTAGAGTTATATAGTGAACTGGAGCCCAACCTGGACTACATAAAACCATGTCTCAAAATTAGGAAAATCTTAAACATCCATCTCACAACACACTAACAGCTGCTGCGGAATGCAGATGGTTCGAGGCACGTGCGGCAGACAATCGGCCTGACGACACTCTAGATGGGTGATAGCTAAAGGCTTTTTTACTCTTTCAGTTCTGGGGGCTAAACCTAGATCCTTGAGCATAGGGGACACATTCTACCACTGTGTTATAGCCTAACTTATTGTCATGTAAAGCAATGCAATAAACATTCAATAGGAGCCACACTTTGAATTCTGAATTGTTTGTTTCTATGTAGCTCTGGCTAGCCCAAAGCTTGTTATAGAGTTCTGCTCTCAAGTATTGCATCCTGGATTTTGATTTTCTTTTATTATATATTTATTATTATTGTTGTTGTTTGGTTTGTTTATTTATTTATTATGTATACAATATTCTGTCTGTGTGTATGCCTGCAGGCCAGAAGAGGGCACCAGACCCCATTACAGATGGTTTGAGCCACCATGTGGTTGCTGGGAATTGAACTCAGGACCTTTGGAAGAGCAGGCAATGCTCTTAACCTGTGAGCCATCTCTCCAGCCCCTGTTGTTTGGTTTTTCGAGACAGGGTTTCTCTATAACTTTTTGAAGCCTGTCCTGGAACTCACTTTGTAGACCAGGCTGGCCTTGAACTCACAGAGATCCACCTGCCTCTGCCTCATGAGTGCTGGGATTAAAGGCATGCGCCACCACCACCCGATTTATTTTGGTTTTTATGCGTATGGGTGTTTTGCCTGCATACAAGTCTGTGTACCTTATGTGTATCAGTGCCCATGGCGGACAGAAAAGGGCATGGTTTCTGGAACTGGAGTTAGAGATGGTTGTGTTCTGCCATGTGGATGCTGGGAATTGGACCTAAGTCCCCTGGAAGGACAGCTAGGCATGTAACTGCTGAGCCTTCTCCCCAGCACCTGAATCCTGGATTTTGATTTTTTCCATGGCTACCCTGAAGGTGCTGGGCAATAGCGGGGGCAACAGACCCCACCCCACGGCTGTCAATGTTTTCAGGGCACCGTTTCGCCATGGCTGTGTTGTGCTCAGAGAATTCTGTTTCCCAGTCTCGCTCCTAATCCTTGGGCACTTACATTCCCTACTCCCCATCTTCTAAAATGTTCCTGTAGGTGGATGTAGTCTAGGGCTAAGCCCTCAGCTGTCCTTACTCTCAAGCTTTGGTCTTTGCCTTTATCTCCCCCATCTTTATAAGGCGAGGTCAGCCTTTATCTAGACTGCAGATCCCAAACACCACGTCTAGATACATATGAGATCATAGGCATATGAGCCTTCCAACACTTTGTGAAATTATTCATTCATTCATTTAGTTACTGTGCTAGCTAGTTTTATGTCTACTTGATACAAACTGTAGTTACCTGAGAGGAGAAAATGTCTATTGAGAAAATGCCTCTGTAAGATGGGGTTATAGACAAGGCTGCAGAGCATTTTCTTAGTGACCGGTGGAGGAGGACCCAGCTCATGGTGGACGATATCACCCCTGAGCTGGTGGTCCTGGATGCTATAAGAAAGCAGACTGAGCGAGCCAGAAGGAACACTTTGGTAAGCAGAGACTCCATGGCCTCGGCGTTAACTCCTGCCTTCAGGTTCCAGCTCTGTTTGGATCCCTGTCCTGACTCCCTTCAGCAATAGACTAACAATATGGAAGTGTAAGACAAATCAACTCTTTTCCTCCCCCAACTTGCTTTTGGTTACCATGTTTAATCATAGCAATAGTAACCCTAACTAGGCAGGACATTTAATTAGTTAATTCTGCAGGACTGGTTGGACCCGAGGCCTCCTGCATGCTACTCAAATGTTCAAACTATCACTGAGTTTCAAGTGTAGGCTGATGGGTGTCCAGAACAGCAAAGGCAGACTAAGTTAAGTGTAGTGGCATTTCAATTGTATTTTAATAAATAAAGCTTGCCTGGGGATCGGGAGTGTAAAACAGCCCCGCTGGTCAATCTTACAGACAGGCAATGACATCCCTTTAATCCCAGTAGTCAAATTAGTTGCCATAGAAACTGGGCAGTGCATGCCTTTAATCCCAGTGATGGAGGCCTTTAATCACAGAAATAGAGAAGATTATAAAATGGGAGGAAACAGTTCTCAGACACAGTCTCATTCTGAGATTCCTGGAGGCAGGATCGCCATTTCGAACTGAGGTCGAGGTAAGAGTCAGTGGCTGGCTGTTTTGCTTTGCGGATTTTCAGGTTGAACCCCAATTTCTCTCTCTGAATTTTTATTAATACTGTTTCAGTTAAGTACTAACTATAGAACTTGGGTATGTTTTGTGCCTTTACAGCTAACTAATTACCAGTTTATGAGGGATATTTTAGGGTTAAAAAAAAATCCGCCAGGTGGTGGTGGCTCATGCCTTTAATCCCAGCACTCAGGAGGCAGAGGCAGGTGGATCTCTGTGAGTTTGAGGCCAGCCTGGTCTACAAGAGCTAGTTCCAGGACAGGCTCTCAAGCTACAGAGAAACCCTGTCTCAAAAAAAGAAAACCAAACGTAAAAAAAATCCTCCATCGTAAATTAAGGAGCATCTGGATAAAAGAAAAGGATTAAAAATCACCCCAGAATCTGTAGAGATGGCTCAGTAGTTAAGAGCAAATGCATAAATAAATAAATAAATAAATAGCGAGCAAATGTTGCTCTTGTAGAGGTGAGTTTAGTTCTCAACACCCACGTAGGGAAGGTCACTGTAATTCTGGCTCCAGCGTATCTGATGCCTTCTTCAGCATTCATGTGCATTACAGAAGACACATAAACTCACACATATACACATAATTTAAAATAACAAAAAATTAATTGAGGAGTAGAGAGATGGCTCAACGGTTAAGAACACTGGCTGTTCCTTTTTTTTTTTTTTTGCAAAGAAAGTGGGTATAGTTTATTTAGTGGGTTATGGAAATGAAGGAAGGGGGAGGAGGAGAGGGGGAGAGAAACAGGGAAGCGGGGGAAGAGAGGAGAAGAGGCAGCAACCACCTCTTCCAAAGAGAGACGGAGAAGAGCATTGGCTGTTCTTCTAGAGGACCTGGGTTCAATTCCCAGCACCCACATGGCAGCTCACAACTGTGTGTAACTCTAGTTCCAGGGAATCTGACACCCTCACACAGACATACATGTAGGCAAAATGCCATTTAATGCTCATAAAGTAAAATTCAATAAACATTTTTTATTAAAAATAAACTTAGAAGAATAAAGAACTGTGAAGTGGCACTGGTATTATAAAGTATCTGGGTTTTTTCATTTCTTATTCTTTTTCTTTTTTTTTTTTTCTTTTTCTTTTTGGTTTTTCGAGACAAAGTTTCTCTGTAGCTTTGGAGCCTGTCCTGGAACTAGCTCTTGCAGACCAGGCTGACCTCGAACTCACAGAGATCCGCCTGCCTCTGCCTCCCGAGTGTTGGGATTAAAGGCGTGCGCCACCACTGCCCGGCTAAATATGTGGATTTTTCAGGATGCAATTATGCAACTTAATTTTAGCTGTATGAAAGTCTTCTATAATGCGACCTAGCCATGAAATAACTGTTAACATAATAAGGAGATCATCAAAACCAGATATGAAGCAGGGTGTAGTAGGGCACATCTTTGTTCGTTTCGAGACAGGGTGTTTCTGTGTAATACTGTCTGTTCTGGAACCTCTAACTCAGACCCGCCTGCCTCTGCCTCCCAAGTGTTGGAATTAAAGGCATGTGCCACCATGCCCAACTAGAGTATACTGCTTAATCTCAACACTCAGAAAACAAAGGCTGTGAGTTCCAAGCCAGCCAGGGTTACACAATGAGACTCTGTGTAAAAATAAAATAACAGAAAGTCAGTGGATCTCACCTGCCCCTAGGACACACAGGAGGGATAAATCTGCACTGAAAGATGCACAGGATAAAATTTACATCGACTCTCCTTCTGCTCTGCCGAAGATTGAACCTGGTCCACCTGCGGTTGAGCCACACCTCTTCTCCGCAGTTCCTTTTCCAGTTTGTTCTGAGACGGGGGTCTCAGTATGTAGACCTCATTTGGCCTGAAGCTTGCTATATATAGATTGGGCTGACCTCAAAGTCACAGAGAACCACCTGCCTCTGCCTCCTAAATTCTGGGATTAATGCTGTGTACCACACTACACCCTTCATACTTTGCAATATTTAAATGATACTTATTTATAGACTTGCTACATTCACGTATATACTTATTATTCATCGCTACCATACTTGTTTAGTCAATCATTAACATGTCGGATTTTTAAAAAAATCATAACAATAGGCAGTGCCTGGAGCACTTGTTTGCTTGGGCTGGCTTTTCTATGACAGTGTCTCCTGTATTCCTGCTGCCCTCCGTCTCCCTGGGTGGCTGACATGGATACTGAGCTTCTCTTCCTTCTGACTTGCCTCCTGGGTGCTAGGTGTGGGCCACCATCTTCTACCAGCCTTCTGTCTTAATTTCTCAGCACTGACTTTATTGTATGTATATATGTTTGTATGTGCATGCCTGTCATAACACACTAGTGGAAGTTGGAGGACAATTTGTGGGACTTAGTTCTTTGCTTCTACCATGTGGGTATTGAACTCAGGTTGACAGGCTTGGCAGCAACTGCCCTTACTTGCTGGACTATCTTACCAGGCCTCCCTCTTTGAGACAATATCCCACTTTGGAGCCCAAGCTGGCCTCAAAGTCGCCCCAATGTCAACCTCTGAACCACTATGCACAAATGAGTGTGTCTTGAATACAAGAGGGTTTCCTGTGCTCTACTTTGGAAAAGGTGGGGACCAGGAAATCAGTTTAGTCTAGCCTTTCTTTGAACCTGCCTAGAGAAAGTTTTGAAGTTAGGCAAATGAGTAAGGATTCCAGATCCAGCTTTTAAATTCGCTGGATGGGATTGATGGGTTGGGAATTGGGGGCAGAGTATAAAATCGTCTGGAGGGACCAAGCCTAGATCTGAGGCTGCTTTCTTCTCTTTGCTAGAGCGCACCGGCTGAGGAAGTCCAGGAACCAACCTGATGGGGACCTCCACTCCACGATCAAGCTCATCTTGTAGGAGGAAGTCTGCCCGGTGCAGGAGCCGGATCCTTCAGCCCCAGCAAATAGTCATCCCCCCGTTTCTCCTCAGGTGCCTGGGGTATATTCCCCCAAATGTCCCCAGCACCAGCTTAATAACCAGGTTTCTACTGGCCACCTGTCCCTGGAATGAAGGCAGCAAAAAACAAGGTAGGAATTTTTTGTGGTGGGGCGTGTCCCCTGATTTTTCCGACGTGGGTCTTGACGTTCTAGGTGTAAGCAGTTCACTCGCCTTAGTCTCCCAGATTTCTGAGACTACAGTGTCAGGATCAACATATGTTCTTATAGAGACAGAGTTTCACTATGTAGCCCTCACTGTCATGGAACGTGACTGGCCTATATCTCACAGAGATCTGCCTGTCTGTGTCTCCTGAGTGCTGGATTAAGAGGTGTGGTCTTTCTTTTTTGTTTGTTTGCTCCCCCCGCCCCTCCTCGCCAGACAGGGTCTCTCTGTAGCTTTGGAGCCTGTCCTGGAGCTAGCTCTTGTAGACCAGGCTGGCCTTAAACTCACAGAGATCTGCCTGCCTCTCCCTGTTTGTTTTTCAAGACAGGGTTTCTCTGTAGATTTGGAGCGTGTCCCGCCTGCCTCTGCCTCCTGAGTGTTGAGATAAAAGGCATATGCTACCACTGCCTGGCTAAATGCTTCCTTTTTCTTCTTTCCTTCTTTCTTTTTCTTTCTTTCGTTCATTTTGTTTGTTTGTTTGTTTGTTTTTTGGTTTTTTTTCAAGACAGGGTTTCTCTGTATCCCTGGTTGTCTTGGACTCACTTTGTAGACCAGGCTGGCCTTGAACGCACAGAGATTCACTTGCCCTGTTTCCCAAGTGCTGGGATTAAAGGTGTGTGCCCCCACCGCCTGGCTTATTTCTCCATTTTTATTGCTGGTTCCTAAAGCTTGCAAGTGTTACCAGTGGCTACTTTACGGAATTGTTTCTGAATTGTTTTTCTCTCCTGAGGGTTTTAGTTCACAAGCATGTTGTCTGCAAATGGTCATTTGAGTTGAAATTGTGTTCTGCCTTTGTGCTGTTTGCTGAGTTCACAGTGTTGGTTTGCTGTCAGTCATTTCAGCTACTGAGAATGGGATCGGAATTTTGAGCAATCGTGGGCCAAGGATAGGGTTGAGTAGGCAGCAGTGCAGGGTGCCTGTGGTCAATTCTAGTAAGAGGACTTCAAGGCCTCAAGGTTGATTAATCCAAGTCAAAGGGGTTGTGTCTAATCTTGACATTTTCCCTAATCACTTTGAAGTCTTGTTGTTGTTGTTGTTCTTTGGAGATAGGATTTCCACTGTTGCGTGGTCTGAGCTGGCTAATCCTGACTGGTTTGGAACTCTGTGTAACTGAAACCAGCCTCAAGCCTCACTGGTTTACTCTGTAATCTTTGTAACCCAAGTCTTTTCCAGGTAGGAACAGATCTATTTATTTTGAGTACTGTTGAAGTAGCCGTTGTTTTTAGTAATGTCCTCACACATGGGCCCCAAATAAATGTCTTTTCTATCCAAAGATGGGACCAAATGAAATGATTTAAATTAACGTTAAAAACTGGACTCCGGCTGGTTGGTGGTGGTGCATGCCTCTAATCCCAGCACTCGGGAGGCAGAGGCAGGAGGATCTCTGTGAGTTCTAGACCAGCCTGGTCTACAGAAGGAGTTCCAGGACTGGCTCCATAGTTACTGAGAAACCCTGTCTCAAAAAACAAAAACAAAAACAAGCAAAAAAAAAATTGGACTTTGTGAACCAGGTATCAGTGGGGAAGATCTCTGAGTTCCAGGCCAGTCAAATCTACAAAGTAAGTTCCAGGACAGCCAGGGCTACAGAGAAACCCTGTATTGAAAAACTCAAAACAAACAAACAAAAAGAAAAAGAAAAGAAAGAAAGAAAAAAGAAAACAAAGCTGATCCTTTAGCCAGGCCTGGTGTTCTATTCGTCAGTCACTCTGAACCTGTAGCCAGGCCTGGTGTTCTATCAGCCTCACACTTGGGAAGTTGAGTTCGAACTGAAGTTCAAGGTTACTCAGTAAGTTCAGGCCAGACTAGGCTCTGTGAAATTCAGTCTCAGAAAAGCAGGCCCAAAGCTGGGTGGGATAGCACACACTTTTAATCTCCTCAGAGACAGCTGGACCAAGTTGTTCTCAGTCTCAGAGAAAACAAAACAGTAAACCCAACAACACACTGGCCAGCCTCTTGCTAGCAGCCTCTCGGTGCTTTTCCTCCTCAGCTTCATTTTAGCCCTCGATCTATTAACTGACTTCTGAATAAAAATAGGAAATACTGGTGGGCTACAGGTTTAGACATTTGGTTTCCCACCTAAAGACCCTCTGGTTGAGATGCTTTTTTTGTTTCTTTTGTTTTTTCGAGACAGAGTTTCTCTGTGTAGCTCTGGAGCCTATCCTGGCACTAATTCTGTAGACCAGGCTGGTCTCGACTCACAGAGATCCGCCTGTGATCTGCCTCCCGAGTGCTGGGATTAAAGGTGTGCGCTACCACCTCCCCACAGGTTGAGATACCTTTACTGGCTTTGTTTTTATCCTTTGCTAACTACCGTGGCCCCAGAATGGTCTGTGGGGTTGGAGTGTACAGTATTGGAAAGAGGGCTAAACTAAGACCATGAGAAGTTATATAAACTTACAAATGAATCTGCTGTCTCCCTTCAGGCAATGTTGTGTCTCTGCTGTGGGTACAGATGGGACAGTTCTGGCTCGGGAACCATTCTTAGGAATCAACACTTGGGTCTGTGGAGTCCTCGAGCTTGCATATGTCAGGCTGAGGTACATTATTTAAATCTACTCCTTTATTTAGAAGTAGGGTCTCCACACTGTAGATCATATTGGCCTGGAACGTACTATGTCACCCAGGCAGGTCTCTTAACTCACAGTAATCCTCCTGCCTCGGCCTTTCTTATACTGGGATTACAGGTATAAACTACCATAACTGGCCAAACCTTTTATTTCCATTTTAATCTAACAATACTCATGGCTGGAGCATGAGAATTGCTGTGTGCTTGAAGGTAGCCTGAGCTACATAGGATAATCCTATTTCAAAATGTTCTGTGTGGCATGTGGTGACTCACAGCTTTAATTCCAGCAGTCAGGCGGCAGAGGCAGGTAGATCTCTGAGTTTGAGGCCAGCCTGAGCTACAGCGTGAGTTTCAGGACAGCCAGGGCTAGACAGTGAAACCCTGTCTCAAACCGCTCCCCCCAATTAATACTAAAATTTTAAAAATTATTGCCAAGGGGGCTGGAGAGATGGCTCAGTGGTTAAGAGCACTGGCTATTCTTCCAGAGGTCCTGGGTTCAATTCCCAGCACCCACATGGCAGCTCACAGTTGCCTAGAACTCTGCCTCCAGGGGGCCTGACACCCTCGCACAGGTGTGCATGCGGGCAAAATACCCCTGCACATAAGTCAAAATACACAAATTATTAAACGATTGCTGTGATGCGTATGTGGAGGTCAACACAGCTTTGTGGAGTTGTTTCTCTTTCCTTTTACATGGGTTCTGGGGGTTGAACTCTGGGCACCAGACTTAGAAGTAAGCTGAGCCATTTGACCAATATTTTCATCATCCCCATGAGATTCCACAGCATGTCTCTCAGTCCCCATGCCTCCCTCCAGTAGCACCAGCAGCCACTAATGGATATGACTTGCCTATTCTGGTGTCTCACACAAACTGAGTCAAGCAATATGTGAGCTTTCATTTTGTCTTGTGGCTCCAGGGCCTTGCATATGCTAGGCATGTGGTGTATCACAGGGATACCAGGGTCTTCTGTGTAGTCAAAGTTGGTCTGGAACATGCAATCTTCCTGCCTCCTGACATGTACCATTATATCCTGCCAATGCCTGACCTCTGTATCCAGGTTCTTTGTTAAACTCAGTGTTGTCTTGTTTCATCTTTTTGGTTCGAGGATGGAACCCAGCAAGGGTCTCGTTCCTGATAGTCAAGCTTTCTACTACTGAACTAAACCCCCAACCCCGGTTAGGCATTATAGCACACACCTTTTCCTATTTCAACTCTTGAAGGTGAATCAGAGTTCTAAGCTCTTCTGTTCGATGTAATGGGTTCCAGGCCAGCCAGGATTAAAGTGAGAGATTTTCTCATGGACTAACAAAGACTCTCAGAGCAGTAGTCACAGACACGAGTGTCCAAGTCAAGGGGAATGGGTTGCATGTGACCCAGGAGAGCTATGAAGATGGCCGTGCACAAAAGCTGAACTTCTGCCACTCAGCGGTACCTTCAGGGCCCGGTTGCTGTTTTAAAATTTCCTACCTATGAACGTTTTACTTGCAGACATGTCTACACCATGTGCACGCAGTGCCCTTGAGATTGGGGTATCATCCCCCTCCTTTTTTAAAAACTTAATTGCACAGCTTATAAGAGCGAATTTTCTAGGTGACAACTTGGAAATCTCTGCAAGTCTAAAGAAAGATACATATAAAGAGTATCAGCCATTCCACATCTCAGTCATTTATATATTGTTTTGTATGATCTCTCTCGGCTTGAGACAAATGTTGACTGTAGCTGGAGGCTGGCCTTCCCTTTAGAGTGGTTCTCCTGCCGCAGGCCGCTGAATGCTGCGATTGTAGGTGGAGCTGCAGAACACTTTCTCTGCTTCTCCTTTCTACCTTCCCTCCTTCCAGTCAGTAGCTGCAAAAACCTGCTTTCTGCCTCCAAGGCAAAACCTCTGTCCAACCAAAGAGCGTTTAAATGTCCAGGTGTAAACATCCACTAAGCTCCCAGTTTTCAACCCTCCTTGGAGAGTCTCGTACCTGAGGGTTTGTTCGACATGGGAAAGGTTCTGGGTTCCAACCGCAGCATCACTAAGCAATCAGAGCAATCACAGAGCAAAACAAAAGTCTCCAGTTTTCCCACCACTTGGACAGCCTAGAGTGTCTGGAGAAAGCCCAGGTTTTCCTTTCCCAGCGTTTGAACTCAAAAAACCCAAAAAGCTAAATTTCCTTTGCTTTTTTGTTGTTGCAAAAATATTCAAGCTTTTTCCCCCCGTGTTTTTGTTTGTTTGTCCCAAACATACACACATTAACTATCAGGCCTAAACTGAATGAGTAAAGGTTCCAAGTTGCTTGATGACCTGAGTTTGATCCCTGGTGATAGGAGACAGACTTCTGTATAATTGTCCTCTGACCTCCACAGTGTATGCATGCCTACACAAACGCACTAGGTAAATGTAATAGAGCGAAGATCTACATTAAGAAGACATTTGATTTTTAGTCAGAGACATAGACTACATGCGATGCCAGCGTGTCCAGTGCATCTCCTCGTGTGCGTGTTCTTTTTTACTTATTATAGAAAATTTAACAAGGGCCTAGAGCTCGGTGGGCAGGAATTCTACCACTGACACACCTCCAGGCCCCTGTTGTTTAAAAGATAATTGCAAGCTGGGTGGTGATGGTGCACGCCTTTAATCCCAGCACTCAGTGTGCAGAGGCTGCCGGACCTCTGTGAGTTCAAGGCCAGCCTGGCTACTGAGCTGGTCAGGACAGCTAGTGTGTGTGTGTGTGTGTGTGTGTGTGTGTGTGTGTGTATTTGCTTTTATCTTATATATGTGGATGTTTTCCTTGCAGGCACTTCTGAACCACTTGCATGCAGTGCCCTTGGGGTTGGGGTAGTACAGACCGTAGTCAACCACTAGATGGTGCGCTGGGAATTGAACCTGGGTCTTCTGGAAGAGCAGCCGGTGATTCTCATCACCTAGCCATCTCTCCAGCTCCATACTTGATTTATAGCACTCTCCTCCTGCCATAGTTTTTCCTGGTGCTCTGTGATAGGCATGTCACCCACCTGTTTTGAAAGGGTTATCTACTTTACAAAGTGTATAACTTAGTGGTTGAATTCTTGTCTAGGTCCTGGGTTCTAACCCTATCATGGCAAAAAAGCAAATCTCCCTAAAAATCAGCTGTTTTCAGGCTAGAGGATTGAAGTTAAGTTCCTAGCATCCACATCAGGTGGCTCACAACCCCCAGTAAAACCCGCTCCAAGAGATCACACTCTTTTGTCAGCTGTGTAAACAATTGACCACTGAATATGTAACTTATGTGGCAACTCACAGCTGACTGTAGCTGGAGTTCCAGGTGCTGTCTTCTGGCCTGCATGGGCATGGCAAGCATGTGGTGGGCACACACACACATGTAGGCAAACACTCCTACACTTCATATTTAAATTTAAAAATCTTTTTCGGACAGGTTTTCTCTGTAGCCATCTCTCTATGTAGTCCTGGCAGTCCTGGAACTATACAAACCAGCATGGCCTTGAACAAGGCTTGCCTCTGCCTCCCAGGTGCTAGGGTTACATGTACATACCACCACAGAGTTTTAGTGCTTTCCTTGTTTGGTGAGTCTTTCAAGTTAAATCTAGAAGGATAAAATTTGCTAAACTAGGGGGCTGGAGAGATGGTTCAGAGGTTAAGAGCATTGCCTGCTCTTCCAAAGGTCTTGAGTTCAATTCCCAGCAACCACATGGTGGCTCACAACCATCTGTAATGGGGTCTGGTGCCCTCTTCTGGCCTGCAGGCATACACACAGACAGAATATTGTATACATAATAAATAAATAAATATATACATAAAAAAAGAATCCTTTATAAAAAAAAAATTGCTAAACTACCAGGGAAGCTAGATGGCCCTAGTTTTGCTACTTGTCATAAAAGTAAAAGCCAACACCTATAATTCTGCTCCCCCCAACCATAACAACCTTATAGCTTTCCAGAATAGGGATGTGAAGGGGAGGGGGGAGATAGAAGGTGAGGCTGGCCACACACATTCTTACTACCCATTATTACTGGTATCTTTGCTCAAATTCGGTTCAGTGGGATTACTGTCCTGAACCATTTATTTTGTGAGCTGCTTTTTTAAAAAAAGATATAATCCTCTAGGTTGAGGATGGCTCTTTTTTCATGGAACTCTTGTCCCTGGCATGGATAAGGCCCTGGATTCCATCTGTAGCACTACAGAACATTTCAGAAAGAGTTAAATGAAAAAGGAAATGCATAACGACCTTGCCTCTCCACACACCTGGCTAGTCATCTGTCATTTGGTGATATGATCTCCAAACAGCCTGAATGAATGTTAGTCACAGGTTTTCATTCAATTTTACCATCTGTATGGGATTGGTAGTCACAAGATCTGCCTGCCTCTGCCTCCTGAATGATGGGATTAAAGGTTCCTGCCACCTGGCTTTCCTATGTGGGTTTCATTTAGAGTCTGGTGCTGATGAACCCAGGAACTCGTGGGATAAACATACATTCTACTGCTGCACTATATTCCCAGGCTGTCGTCCCATAGCCCAGGCTGTCGTCCCATAGCCCAGGCTGACCTCCTATAGCCCAGGCTGTCGTCCCGTAGCCCGGGCTGTCGTCCCGTAGCCCGGGCTGTCGTCCCGTAGCCCGGGCTGTCCTCCCGTAGCCCGGGCTGTCCTCCCGTAGCCCGGGCTGTCCTCCCGTGGCCCAGGCTGTCCTTCTGTAGCCCAGGCTGTCCTCCTATACCCCGCGCTGTTGTTTCATAGCGCAGGCTGTCCTCCTATAGCGCAGGCTGTCATCCCATAGCCCAGGCTGTCCTCATCCTCTTGCCTCAGCAGCCCCAGCCCCAGCACCATAGCAGGATTATAGAGTTGCACAGACAGGTTTTTTTGTTTCTGTTTTTACACTGGGTCTCACGCTATCTAGAGTGACCTGGATCTTCTTGCCCCCAGCTCCCAAGAGCTGGGAAGTTTTGCATGCATCGACTTCCTTAGCGGGCTCGCCTTTTCTTTTGCTTCTAGGATCCAGCTGGCATTAAGTCTACGCAGAGAATTGAGTGAGGGCTTGCGCTGAGGAGCAAGGCTGCTCAGACACCAGAACTTTGATCACTTCAGATACAAACTGTCCTCCCTCCCCACTTCCCTGAGCAGAACCTTGAGTTTGGGTCACCACCATTTAGGAAGCAGAGGCCATACTACATAGTGATTTCCTACATTGTGGTTTCCAGGCAAGGCAGGGCTTGGTGAGACCTAAGGGGTGGGGGTGGGAACTTCCCTCATTTACTTTTTCAGCACCCTCTGCGGAGTCCACGTCAAAAGGCTTGACTTTGGCCATACCATTCCAGAAACAACCCTCCTCCTTAACCTTGGGTGTGGGATTAGGTCTTGCTCCCTGTGGCTACAGGAGAATTTAGTTATACAGGCCCTGGGCAGTGATGGCACACGCCTTTAATGCCAGCGTAAGGCCGTCTGCCTCAGGCAAGTGGATCTCTGTGAGGTCGAGGTCAGGCTTGTACACAGAGTTCCTGGACAGCAAGGACGACACAAAGAAACAAAAACAGAGTAGGAAAGAAACAAGTCCTGTGGGTCCCAATTCCACTCTGACACCTCTTATCAACATGGCTTCCAGGCAGGTAAATGTTTTGGTTCTGTAGAAGAAACCCCAACCCGATGTTTATGCCGAGTCATGGCACCAGCCCAGGAACGGCAAAATGTGTTTTACCCACATCTTAATGATAGGGTCGCCCCTCCCTGCACTTAGTGGCTCTAATGACAAGTCAGCCTCTCTCATGGTTCCTATCTCCTTGGCGTTCTGACTCTTTAGGCCGCAGTTATCAAGCCAGGGTAAAGGTTATAAATTTTTAAAAAATTAGCAGTGATCAAGAATGATGCCCTAGTCTTCTCTCTCTTCCAGAGCTTTCCCAGATCTTAGCATTAATGTTCCAAGGAAGACCATAGTTCTTCTACACACCCCTTAGTGCTCAAATGGTCTTTGCACGTAATGCAGTTAGAATTCTAGCTAACCAACAGAACACCAGGCCAGAAGTGTGCTCCAGAGTCATTGAGTCTGGGCTTGGATTTTTAGGTCTCCAGTGGTACTGGTAGTTCTTTCTTTGGAACTGGCTCTTGTAGACCAGGCTGGTCTGAAACTCACAGAGATCTGTCTATCTCTCCCTCATGAATGCTGGGATTAAAGGTGTGCACCACCACTACCCAGCCTTTTTTTCCTTTTCATTGTTTTTTCTTCACTTTTTTTTTCTTTTTCAGACAGGGTCTCACTGTGAGGCTCAGACTGGCCTTTGCCACCAAGTGATGGCATCACAGACATGAGCTACCATGCCAGAACCACCTTCCAGGTTCTGTGCCTCACCATACCACGCCCGGTTTCTGCAGAGCTGGGAAGTGAACCCATGACTTTGGCATGTTAGACAAGCAGTCCACTACCCTAAGTATATTCCCCGCTCATGTCAGGAGCTCTGAACTCATAGAGCTCTAGCCCCTGCTCACAGCACTGCTTTTCTAGAAGCTGGGGTGGCCTGGAAATAGAGCTGCATCTGCTGCCAACATCTGAGGGGAATGAACGGACCTGACAGGAAGAAGCAAGGAAGTGCTGTGGTATGAGAGGCCTGCCTAGGCTGCAGGCACCTGGGTTCTCACCGTTGTATCTCTGGGAGCCCCTAGCTTCCAACCAACAGTAAACATTAGCTGTAAGGAACTAATTTAGATCTTCAATGAGCCTTCTGCTGTGTGCTGGGGCTAAGGACAGCTGGGATTTTCAAGGTACTCATGTGTACATGGGGTGGGAGTGAGATTTGAAATTATGTTCAATGACAAGCGGAGTCTACATCTAAACCCTTATGTTCGGCATTACTCTCTGCGGTTTTAAGCATGTGCAGCAAAGAATTCTGTACATTTTAGGCTACTGCCCTGTGTCTAGCCCCGCTGTGGGCTGGGCACATCTACCAGCTCCGCCATCGTATTTCCAGAAGGACACACAGGGCTTCTTGAAAGTGATACTTGGTGGCATTTCGGATAAGCATACTCTTGAGGCTTGGGCAGTTTCCTGTGTGTTCATGAAATGGATAGGAGGATTTGACCCTCTTGATTTGTGTGATGTCTGTTTTCTGGGTTAAGAGAGAGATGAACCGTCTTCACAGTTCTTTAGGAATGTTACCATGTGAAGGAAATGTAGTAGGCTTGTTGATGTAATAATTCATGTGCCATACAGTTTCCCCCGCTTCAAGTGCACAGGCTGTGATCCAGCGCTGGGAAGAAAGAAAGGGAGCTCCAGAGCAAGCTGCCTAGTTAGGCTAGACTAACTGAACTGCTAAGCTCTGGGTTCAATGAAAAGAGTGGAATGTACATAAGGAAGACTTCTGAAGTCAATTCAAGGCCTCCTTCTGCATGCACATGTGCATTTGAACTTGCACATATATGCTCACACATGTGAATGAACACACAAATACACACAGTCACACTATACATGAGAGAAAGAAAACACTGATTTATAGAGGCTAACAAGACAAAAGACTTTTGAAGGGTTAAATCTTAGTCTTGAAACAATTTAAAAAAAGTCTAAAATGTATAGGTAGGGCTGGAGAGATGGCTCAGTGGTTAAGAGCACTTGCTGCTCTTACAGAGGACCTGAGTTCAGTTCCTTGCACCCACATTGGCTGGCTTCCAATGGCTCCACAGGCACTGATGTCCTCTCCTAACCTTCCCAGGTGGGGCACACAGCATGAACAGGCGCACACATGTACACATAGTAAGTACAAAGTATACAATGAAATGGTTTCTGGTATAGACAGAGTTGTCTATGACAATGATTTAATTTGAGTGTTTTTTTTAAATTTGTTTATTTATTTATTATGTATACAATATTCTGTCTGTGTGTATGCCTGCTGGTCAGAAGAGGGCACCAGACCCCATTACAGATGGTTGTGAGCCACCATGTGGTTGCTGGGAATTGAACTCAGAACCTTTGGAAGAGCAGGCAATGCTCTTAACCTCTGAGCCATCTCTCCAGCCCCTTGAGAGTGTTTTTATTTCACTGACCTTACACCATTCATCCTCCAATCCCCAATCTCTGGCCACCAAATAATCTGTTTTTTCTTTTCCTTGGAAGTAACTTGCCTGTAAAGGATCTTGATGGAGTTAGAATCATCTAGTATGTAGCCTTTGATCTGTTTTCTTGGCTCATGAGTACCTTTTATTGGTAGCATGTATTGGTATTTCACCATGTGTATTTATATACAGGTTAACTATCTTTAGTAAGAGAATCCTATGTCTAAAACGTTACAGAATCTGGAATTTTCTGAACACCAACATGATGCCAGAAGTGGAACTTAATTGTGTGTGTGTTCATGCATTTGTGCCTGCGTGTGCTATGGCACATAAGTGTGCTATGTGTGTGCGTGTGCTATGGCACATAAGTGTACTATGTGTGTGCGTGTGCTATGGCACATAAGTGTGCTATGTGTGTGCGTGTGCTATGGCACATAAGTGTGCTATGTGTGTGCGTGTGCTATGGCACATAAGTGTGCTATGTGTGTGCGTGTGCTATGGCACATAAGTGTGAGTCAGAGAACAACTTTCTTGAGTTACTTATTTAGCTACTGCCACCTGGGGCCCAAGGAAAGGATCTGATTGGTTAGGCTTTGTGGCAATAGCCTTTACCCTCTGTGCCTTCTAAGGAGTAGGAAATTTTATACCTGATCTCGTGTGGGGTTGCAGTCAAAATATAAAATACAAAATATCTTGGCTTGGGTTCCATCTCAAAGATAGCTTATGTACAGTCAAAAATCCCCCAAATTGAAATGAGAAACACTTCTGGTCCCAAGCACATTAGATAAGGAGTGCTCAAACAGAACCACATCTTTTATTATCGGCCTTGTTTTCTTTCTTTTTTCTTTTTTCAATTTACATATTTGAGTGTGTGCTTTTGCAGGCACACCCACCTGTGTCATGGCAAGAGAGTAGAATTCAGAGGACAACATTCAGTTCTATTCTGTGAGTGCTGGGGATGGAATTCAGGTCATAGGACTTGGTGACAAGCACCTTTGCCCACTCAGCCATTTTGCTGGCTTCTGCTTAGGTTTTGAATTCAACAGAGGGATCAGGGTTAGCGTGTGTCCTCGGGCAGGGTAGCATGTTCTTGCACTTTTTCCTGGACGGACTGGGCATTTTCTTGCAAGTCACAAACTTCCAGAAAAGGTTCCTTTTCTCTCTCTCTCTCCCTTACTCCCCCCCCCCCCCCCCCCAGTGCAAGTTGCTCAATAGTATTTGTGAGAATTTGGAGTGATTAGTTTCCTCCTCCTCCAACTCAGGGCAACCGGGGAAGTGGCTGATTCCTGGTGAGTCAGGTGCTACTTATGTGATCTTGCCTTCGGAAGTTCTTTAATGGGAAACCTTCAAGCCTGTGAGATGTTTTTGTTTCAGACAGGGTCTTTATGTAGTCTTGGCTGGCTTGGAACTGCCTATGCCTCCAACTCACAGAGATTCTCCTGCCACTGCTTCTCAAGATCTGGAATTAAAGACGTACATCACCACACCTGGCAAACTTTTTATTTTTAAAATCTATTTTTTAAAAAAGCCACCATACCTGAATACCAAGTCAGTTGGGACTTCAGCCTTAAATAAATCAAATTGTCTCTTTAGATCTCTAGTACTTAAAAGGTCGTTTTGTAACATTTGACTCCTGAAGCCTTAGGGGTATAAGCAGGATGATCAGGCGTTCAAGACCATTTTTAAGTACTAAATAGCAAGTTCCAGGCCAGCCTGGAGTACCCGAGACTCGGTTTCAAAACGACAAAAGGAGAGAGAAGTCTTTCTGAGTGGACGATCGTGGCCTACCTTGGAGGCTAACAAGGAAATAAATGAACGACGGAGTAGGTTGAGATGCTAAGAACTAGACTTCGCCTTATTGGATTTGGGGTGCAAAAAAGTTAAGTTTTCCCACGTATTCGCCCGAGGGAGAAACGAGGGACCGGCTAAGGGCGGTAAAAAAGGCGGCGAGCCTTAGGTTCTAGGTCGGGCCCGGTTCCCGCGGGGACGCTTCCCTCGGGCTCCCGGGAACGTGGGGAGACCGGGGCACCCGGCTACAGCGGGGCGGACCGGCCGCACCGCGCGCGGAGCTGCAGCGCAGCGGAGGGCGGACGCTCCTCGGCGGCGGCGGGCGGGCCGCTCCCTGCTCCGCCTCCTGCTCCGCCTCCCGCTCCGCCCGCCGCCCGCCCTCGTCTCGCTCGCCCCGCTCTCGCCCCCCATGCGGATGTGACATTTCACGCCGCCGCCATTTTGAGAGCGAGCCGAACCGAGCTGAGTCGCCGGGCGCCGCATCCGCTGCCGGAGCCCCGACGACGACGCCGAGGAGGCGGAGGCCACAGCGCCCCGAGCGCGGCCGGCCCGTCGCCCGCCCGCGCAGCCTCAGCAGCCGCCGCCGCAGCCGGCACCCGGGCCCGCAGGCTCGCCGCGGCCCGCCGGGCCTCCAGTCTTCCGCGCCCGACCCGAGGCGGGGCTGACTCCGCGGCCCCCGCCCGGCCGCCCTCCGCCCCCGGCCGGCCCGCGGCCCCGCAGCCCCGGCCCCGGCGGCGGGAGGCGGGCCCTGCGGCGGCGGCGGCGGCAGCGGCGGCCGCAGCGAGCGAGGAGGCCGCCCGGCCCGGCCCGCCGGCCGCACGCCCTCCTCGGCGCCGAGATTGGGCGAATCGCGAGCAAGTACGTGCGCGTCTCCCTGCCGCCGCCGCCGCCGCCGCCCGCCGCGGGCCGCCCCGGGGCCGCCGCCGACGACGCGCGGGAGGAGGAGGAGGAGGCCGCCCCGCCGCCGCCGCCGCCGCCGCCGCCTCGGCTCGCAGCCGCCCGCCTGCCGGGCCCGCAGCCCGGGCCTCCGGCCGCAGGCGAGGCCCAGGCCGCGGCCGACATGAACCACCAACAGCAGCAGCAGCAGCAGAAAGCGGGCGAGCAGCAGCTGAGTGAGCCCGAGGACATGGAGATGGAAGGTGAGGCCCGCGGCAGGGCTGGCGCTTTCATCGTGGCCCGGGTGGCCGCGGGAGCCACGCGAGGGCCTCGCCATCTTTAACCAGGCCGGGCTCCCGCTCGACCCGAGCCAGGCGGGCGCTCCTTGCCCGGCCGGGCTGCACAGTCATGCGGCCCGGCAGGGGGTGGCCCGGACCCCGAGTTAAGCGCATTGTGCAGCGCCCGGCCTGCTGGGCACAAAGCGCTGGGGTCGTAAATTAGGACTGAGGTGTGCTGGCTCCGGGCACCCAGGTCGGGAGGCGGGCCCCGGGGACCGTCCCCTTTCCGGGGTGTGTGGCTCTGGCCTGGCTGGTTGGGCCAGCTCCCCGGCCTCTGAGCTCTGGGGTGGTGGTGGTGGGGGCGGGTGCGCCGAGTTCACCTGCACCTGCTTCGGAGCGCGGCCCCGGAGAGCCTCCA
Source organism: Myodes glareolus (assembly GCF_982192425.1). Lineage (NCBI taxonomy): Eukaryota > Metazoa > Chordata > Mammalia > Rodentia > Cricetidae > Myodes > Myodes glareolus. Next base: position 101,297,211 of record NC_142034.1, on the reverse strand, counting down.
AATAACCTGAACTGCGCTGCCCTGCGTCTCGCTTAATTGCGGAGACACCTGCAAGGCGCGCAGCTGGCCTCAGCCTTTGGACTCCATCGGAGTGCGCACTGAGGGCCGCCTAGTTTATAAGTTACCTCTGCTTGAGGAGGAGTTTGGGTACCTGGCTGTAGGTGGTGCCGTGCACATCCTGCTAAGTGTGTGCTGGCAATTGTGAAAGTTCCGTCGCACATGGCTGCTTCCAACAGACTCCGGAGGTAACTAAGTCGTTTGTCTGCCCGAGCGGCAGGAGTTTGTCTTGGTACTGGATTGTAATACGGTTTGCTGATGAGAGGAGCTTGGCCATAGGGTTTGGTGTAAAGCACAGTCAAGGCAAGGGTCTCAGTTGCCGATCCCACGCTGGGTTGTGGTCATAAACTAGCACTTCTTTTTTTTTTTTTTTTTTTAATTGGCACTTTGGACAAAGTCAACAGTTCGTTCCATATATGCCTTAATGCCTTAAGGGGCCAGGCAGGCAGGAATCCCAGTGAGGGGCACCCGAGTGGACCATTAAGTGGCTTGTTCTTTTTTATTTTGAGCAAGAGATGGTGGGTTTCATAAATGGAGTTTCTAAGAGAAAGTTAGGATAAAACAGTATTCTGTGGGGTGCTGATGCTTCGGGATGAGAATACTGACCCATGACTCCTGTGAATAACTTGATGCTGGTTAGTGGGTGTCTATTAAACAGTTGCATGACTGAAGATGGAAAAGGCCCTTTTAGTGGGTTTTATCAATGGCTGATGGAACTTATTGCTGAGAAAATTGTATATTCCTTTTACACTATATTTCATGGACATCGAAAGTATTTACACTTGTTTCCATTTCAAATAGCGTCAGATGGAATAAAAAAATCTGGTATTGTGGGCATAGCTGTTTCCCACGCAAATTATTATAATGGCTTTTCAAGGGTTTTGTAAATGGTGATAATAACATTGGACATTGCTGGACACCGGATTTCAGACACAGACTGTACCTGGAAAATATCTATGTGCAAAAGTTTCAGAAACTTTGCTAAGAGACTAGAGAGAAGGAAGATTGTCACAAGTTTTCACTCTACACTCTAGACTTTGTTCTTGCAAGATTTTTCTCATGAAGCTTTCTTTTCCTATCAAAGTTTGCATTTGTGAGTTAACACAATTTAGTGGTTAATATGGATGCTGTGGCTTTCAATTCTACCATTAAGGCTCTAATTCTCTAAAAAATGCAGTCTTAGTAGGGCCGTGATCATGTAAGCTAGTAGTGTCTTGGTGTGTGTGGGGTACCCACAGGTGTGTGTATGTGTGTGTGTTTTAGGCAGTCTAGTTTTCCCTCTTAAGTAGATGCTGTGCCAACTGTTGTCAGTTAGGATCCGGAAGAATAGAAAACTTCCAAAATCCCGAATAGTGGAACTGAGTTACCAGCTCTAGTAGATCTCACAAGTCAGGCTGTGGGAAGGATCTGGAGGGAGTTAATGTCTTGCACCAGTCTTGGCCTGGAATCTGTAGAGCCAGAAGCTGGAGGGTGTCAGGGTTCTGACCACCTTGGGAAGGGAGGCTTTGTGAGGATCATCCTGTCCTTCTGCCCTCTGGGACACAGGCCCTTTAGTGGAAAGGGAGGCTGGGAGACTGGTTCTGTCGGTTGTTTTTTCCCCTCCTATCAGGTCAGGGCTGGTTTACTGTCCTCCTGCCTTACCCTGTTGGAGTTAGGTTTGTTTTTCACTGACCTCTGCACAGTGCTTGCACATCCGCTAGAGAATTGGTTATTTTTAAAATGTCCTATTATGAGTGGTGAGGAAACTATAGGGAAAGAGAATAAGGGACAGTTTACTTGTGTTGTAACCACAGGCCGGAAAAGCAGCTTGTCCTGCTTTGTGCTGGGAGGAGCTAGCCCCCCCCCCCCCCAGTAGATCCGACTAGGGATGGATTTATTTGACAGTTTATTTACTATCTTGTTTCCAGTGGCTAATAAGGCCCATAATCTGAAGAGGTGCCTTACATATAAGACTGACAATTCTTCCTGTTGAGGGGACAAAAGCATTTCTGAAGCTTTGCCTGTACGGCCTAGTAGCTAGCTATCAGGAGAATGTGCTGTTCCCTGGGGTGGCAGTTCTGCCCCACTGGTACTGTTTTCAGACTGTAATATCTGAGTCGAGTAAGTGGTCAGTAGATTCTTGTTGGGAGCAAATCTTGAGCTGACCCTGAGGGCTTTGGTAGTGGAGGACCCCTTTCACATCTGTATGCATAGATGGAACTTCAAGGCATCTTTTTTTGCTTTGAACATGCTTTTCATATTTGTAAGAAAGTGAGTTCTTGCACAGGGCCCACCAGCATAGACTAGCTATGTGACTTTATACCTAAAGTAAGGTTCCTTGTAGAGGGTATGCCAGTAGACTGATCCAGTGAGGTTAATATCTTCCTTATGCAGGTTTTAAAGTTTTATTTCTTTTTATTTTATGTACATGGTGTTTTACCTGCACCATGTTTGTGTGAGGGTGCCAGACCCTCTGGGACTGGAGTTTGGGACAGTTGTGAGTTGATGTGTGGGTGCTGGAATTTGAACCCAGGTCCTGGAAGAGCTGCCAGTGCTGCTCTTATCTGCTGAGCCATCTCCAGGTGGAGCTCACAGTAGAGGTGAAATTGGCTGCAGCCAGAGCCTGTCCCTTTGCCAGGTAGTCAAGTTTGAATGTCGAGAGCTGCCCCCTTCAGCCTGTGTGCTCCAGTCTTTTCAGCCTGCCTGCCCGTTGGTTAGTGTTTCCTCCCTAGTCCAAGGATAACAGCATAGACAGGAAAGAACGTGAATCCTTCCCTTGCTGCTTTTACTGTTCTTTCTTCTGAATTAGTTCTTCGGTCAGGGAGGTCATTAAGTTAGTTCACAGTTGGGCAGTACCATGGCAGAATTGACTAGGGTCCTGTTGAAAATTTGTACTTAAGCTATCGATGCCTCAAGTTTCTGAATCTTAGGGGAAAAAGGTCATCCATATATATCAAGGTTGTGCTGAAACCACTCAGGTCACGGACAGGCACAAGATAGAGGCACAGATGTGCACTGAATGTAGCTGTGTGGGCAGACTTTTGCAGTGGGGGTGAGAACACCACAGGCAAAGCGTGCAGAAATGCCTGCTTGTGGTTATGTCTTGGCAGAATGGGGAATGGTGATGACCCAATATCAGTTTAGTCAGTGTTATTCCTGAACCCCTAGATGGATCAGTCCCATTCTTGTGGAGTGTGACTCCTTGACCAGTTAATTCCTGGTTTTGATAGCCCATAGTAGGGATGTAGAGTTAATGGTAAAAAAAATTAGGAGAAAACTGAAAGAATGACAGGAGCTGAGCAGATGTGGTGTCTTGGGACATTTGTTTTGGAGTTTTGAAGCTCCAGCAGCTTGATGGCCATGTATGTGTCTTTTTCATTGCTTGGAGTCAAGGTCTAATTGTAGCACAGGCTAGGTTTGAGTATCCTGATCATTTGTGGCTGCCTCCTGGGATTACAGGTGTGCACGATTGACTTTTGTGTTATTCCTAGTGATTGAGTTTTGGGCGGTGGCAGTGGCAGTAGGAAGACAGGTCGTCAGGCCTCCAGGCTTAGGAGGTAGGCTTAAGTTTTTTGTAGGTCCCACATACTGTTAACAGGTTTTTCAATCAACTTTTTTTTTTTTTTTCCATTTTCAAGACAGGGTTTTTTTTTTTTTGTGTTATGATGCTGGCTGTCCTGGAACTCACTCTGTAGACCAGGCTGGCCTCGAACTCACAGAGATCTTGCCTGTTTCTGTCTCCTGAGTGGTGGTATTAAAAGCGCGCACCAACACTCCCCAGCCCAGTCAGAATCTTAAATTGGTCCTTGTTGGGACTTTTATAGTAGCTCTCTTTCTGGTCTGTTACTGTAAAAACTGGCTACCTGTGGGATTGTTTGCCCTGCTCTATGAGAAGGAAGAAAAGATAGATATTCCAGGAAAGTAGCCAATAACACAAATCAGCACTGGGCAGGTGGCTCTTGTAATCCTACCTAGCACTTAGAGGGCAGAGGCAGAAGAACCACAAGTTCTAGGCAGTCTTGGGCTACATATTGAAATTTCTACTTGGTCTCCCATATAACACCAAACAAGACTGCAAGCCATTTAAATGTCATTGTTCCTAAAACCTTTGCAGGTCATCTCTGTCACATCCTTGGAAAAGGAGGCACAGGGACCTGCCTTCACTAACCATGTGTGCACTACTGTGTTGTTTGCTTGAAAAATGACCACCTCACATTCCTTCGGGTTATGGGATATGGGCAGGAACTACAGTTTTCAAGGAACTCACTAGACAGTAGTGCAGAAAGTGGGGGACTGGCCACTGGTCTTGTGAAAGAGGGAGCTGGAGCCGTAAGCAATAATGCTGTGATAGCTAGCTGCTGATACCACTTACTGCCTTTTATTGGAACACTGCTAGTGGTCCACCAGGGTTTTTTTTAGACCTTCATAATGTCTACTGAAGGCTGTGTTGAGTGCCTCCTAAGTTTACTTTTGCTACTGTTTCCAGTTGTTTTTAGAGGAGTAATACTTACCTGAATATTGCTGCTAATTCTCCAAGCAGGGGAAGAGCCCAAGGTTGTAACAGGGTATTTCTTTCCAGTGGCAAGTGTTGAATGTCATTGCTTCATAAAGTACTTGTTCTGAACTAATTTGGACTTCAGAAAGTTGGCAGAAAGTTTTCAAGTGTCAATGCAGGGGCTGGGCAGTCCTACCATTTCTAGAAATGATGCATTTCTTGGCTAACCAAAGTCAGGGGAGTTGAAATTGTTGAAGATAAGCAGACCTGTGTGCAGAAGGTTAGGGCCTGAAGGCTTACTGGAAAGTTACTACAGAGTTTCTAAGTTAAGACAGTACATTGCCCTGGGGCTGGAACAAGGTGATGGACACTCAGCGAGACTAGCAGCGACTCAAATGGGATGGGAAGAAGGATGGATGTCTCAGAGAAGCCCTGGCCTGAGAAATAAGAGTATGTGTACTAAAAAGCCAGTGTGTAGCTGAAGCCAAGGTGGGCTCTCCAAAATTGTGCCTGGGTCTCAGCTGGGCCTTTTCTGAGTTTGTGAATAGATCCTTAGATAAGCGCACCAAGGGTGGAGATCACTGCTGAGTCACAGTTGTTGATAGACGCCCAGGTGTCTTGTCAACAGCTTATGCTGTCTATTTAACAGGTGCTTCAAATTCACTGGTTTTTGAAACCTGGGAACCAGCCTGTGTGATGTGTGATGTTCTCGTCTCAATTCTTTTGGGTGATGAGAATGTAAAAGATCAAGGAGGATCTCTGTGGGAAGCGGGACAGTTCTGTGAGACACTTCTGCTGCAGATGGTAAAACCTGTCCTTGGTTTTGATCTCATACCAGTGGCTGAAGTTCCCTGACATCCTGTGCTGGAAGACAGAGTCTTATATTAGGTGTCAGCCCCAGAATATTCCACCTAGGACGGTTGGGAAGGTCTGTTTTTGATGAACTGGCACATTGCTTCACTAGTACTGGATGAATTCTATAGGATGACTTCCATCTCCTATCATACACCCCAGAGGTAGCCACAGGTGGTTGGATAGTGAGCTGACCCCTCTGCCACATTCCCATGGTATCTTCAGAAACAGTGGAGGGGGCATCACTGAAAACAGTGATGGTACTGTAGGCTGAGCAAACCTACAGCCCCCAGAAACTGGCTGTGGGCCACTGCCTGGGTTGCAAGTATATTTCATCAGTATCACTTTGGGGAACATTTGAAGACTCTTAATTGATCCCAGCAATTTCTGTTTTAAAACAACATGTAACAGTTGGCATGTGTTTGCCAGCTTAGGCAAGCACCCCTCTGGAGTATGGGGGTCTCCTATGAAAGTCCTTAAGTCTAGTTGTTTGGTCACAAAAGTTCACAGGGGAATCTTGTTTCATAAAACCAACCGAGGTAGCGGAAACAATTCCTAAGTCCATGTTGCTGTGTGCACGCTCTCTCTCTCTCTCTCTCTCTCTCTCTCTCTCTCTCTCTCTCTCTCTCTCTCTCTCTCTCTCTGTGTGTGTGTATGTAGCTGCTGCTGCTGTCGACCTACTTACCTATCTGTCTAGGCATAGTTTCCTGTTTGGTTGGTTTTTTTGAGACAGGGTTTGTCAGTAGCTATGGAGTCAGTCCTGGAACTCACTCTGTAGACCAGGCTGGTCTTGAACCCACAGAGGTCCACCTGCCTCTGCCTCCTGAGTGCTGGGATTAAAGGCGTGCGCTACCACTGCCCACCTAGGCATAGGCATAGTTTCACTATAGCCTCTGACTGGCCTGAAACTTGCTGTGTGGACCAGATGGACCTAAAACACTCTCTCTCCTCTCTCTCTCTCTCTCTCTCTCTCTCTCTCTCTCTCTCTCTCTCTCTCTCTCTCACACACACACACACACACACACACACACACAGAGAGAGAGAGAGAGAGAGAGACCCACCTGCTTTCTGCCTTATGGGATTAAAGCCACTATTTTCTTTTCCTTTTCTTTCTTTTTTTTTTTTTGTATTTTTGAAAACTAGTATGTGTGCTTGCTGTGGCACCCATGTGATGTCAGGAATCAAATATATGGAATTGGTTCTCTTCCCACGTTCACGTGGGTGGAACTGGGATGCTAGGCTTGTATGTGGCACCTGCTTTTACCCATTGAGCTGCCTTGCTGGCCTTGATTAAATGTTTTAACATTTTTATTTTGTGTGTGCATCATGTTGGGTACAAGCATGTTAGACTGGCTGTAGAAGTAGCCTCCCACTTAGCCTTCAGTGCTGAGATGACAGGTGTACCACCACACCAGTCTCACTGTAGTTGCACAGCTGTCTTAGGTACTTGGAGTTGCTCCCTTGTTCTTAAAGGTAAAGGGAAATAAGTTTAGGCACTGACCTTGAAAATGCCTTTTTGTAGATAGTAAAGTGGGGATTGCAGTGGTCTTAGCTGACTCTACACCTTTTGTTACTGCTAATGATGAGAACAAACTCGGCTTTACATTTTAAATTTTGAAACCAGGTCTTGCTGTGTAGATCAAGCAGGCCTTGAACCCGTGGCACTTATCTGGGACAAACATCCACCACAGCACCCAGTTTGCAATTTTATATGGAGACAAAGGGAATGTGACTTAAAGGCTAAAAAAACTGAGAATCTAACCACACACCTGGCAGCTATGCAGTGTCCTTACATAAGGTGATCGAAGTTAGAGATTTCCAACTGTTGGCAACCTGTGTGTCAGAGTGATGGAGAATGCAGATATAGAACACAGTATTAACACAGCTTTATTGCCCAGTTTCAAAACAATCAACTTGGTGAATTTGGTTTCTTGCTTAGATGTTTCTGATGACATTGAAGTCACACACAGTGAATGTTGGGAAAGATCCATGTATTCCAGAAAAACAAAATGAATGAAAGCAGTGGGATTTCATGGATAAATAGTTCTCTCACGGATCGTGCAGAACAGGGTGTATCAGAATGTGAAGGATCAAGATTTGTTTATTTGCCATTGTCGTGGATAATATTGTCTAGAACACAATGCAGCCAGTAAATAAAATGGTCATAGAAGTTTCAGTTTATTAACAAGTTAAGCAAATTTAAGATTACACTTTAGCATTTATTCAGGGTGAGCAAAATTGGGAAAAATACAGAAATGGGGATGGGCATGGTGGTGCAGCCTTTAATCCCAGCACTTGGGAGGTAGATGCAGGTAGATCTGTGAACTCGAGGCCTGCCTGGTCTTCATAGTGAGTTCCAGGATGTAGAGAGACACTGCCTCAAATAATTAATAAATACAGAAAGTATGCGTTTAGAGGAAATGATTATAGATGGCAGGCACAGTGCTAGCTGCTGGGTTGTGTCACCTTCTCTCTTTGATAGCCTCAGGGGGAAGGACACACCCCCCCCCACACCCCAGGCATGTTTGGTGGGCGAGGACTCAAGCGTCGTATTGTGGAGTGTGGATGGGTACTTAGGAAATAGAGATGTCACAGATGACCCTAAAGAAGGGCTAATGTGACTAGAGATGGGAGGCACTCATATTTCCCAGTCTCTCATTAGGGCTCAGAGTTCATAATAAGCAAAATGTTTCCATCCTCAAAGAAGTCCCAGTGCTCTTAACTATTGTGCTGTGCTTTCTCTCTAACCCCAAAGATGTTCCTATTTTAATCCACAGAGCCAGTGAGTGAGCTTCTCAATGTGGCAAAACTTCTGCAGATGTAATTAAATTCAGGGTCCACAGTGGATAGTGTGATTGTCAGGGTCCTTGGCATGCAAAAGGAGTGGTGAAACTGAGTTTACCTGCTGGAAGAAATGTGATCAACTCTGCTAGCTTTAGAGATACCCCTGTGTAGGTGGCCCCAAGAAGCTAGAAAAGGCCAGCACACAAGTGGAACATGGGCCAGCACGCAGTGACTGTAGGGAGATCCACTTTGTTCTGTCCTAGGAGTTTGGGCAGTTAGTTCATCAGAAAGGAGACTAGCAAGTTCTTAGATGGCTCAGCAGCAGTACATGAATGTTGAGTGGATACAATGCCTGGAGACTTAATATGCTCTCTGAGGCTTATTGAGCACAGTGTCATGAACAGTCAGGATACTACCAGTGGTAGGTCAGAGGATGTGAAGTCACTCATACAGCTCTGAAAATTAGGTACTTTTTCCCCTCATGTGAAGCATCACACGGAAATCGGGGCTGAGGGTTTGGAGAGATGGGCTCCATCACTTTTTGTCCCCAAAGCAGTGAGGATCTATGAGGATCTATGTTCACACTCCCAGTTTCCATTTGAAAAGCTCACTGCAACTGTGTACACCTGTGATGCCAGTACAGGGGAGGTAGACATAGGCACTTCCAGGCCAATTAGTTCTGCTGAATTGGCAAGCTCTGGGTTCAGCAAGAGATTCGAATCCTATCTCAAAAAAATAAAATGGGAACAGTGAGAATAGCCCAGAAGGCAAAAGTCACTTGCTTCCCGATTTTGTTGGCTTGGATTGATCACAAACCTTGTTAAGGTGGATGAAGAGAACAAACTCTAAAGTTGTCCTCTTCATGTCTTCCAACAATATCATGTGCACATACAGAATAAAAATACAAATAAAATGGATAATGATAAAAGAAAGTATTGACTTCTGGCCTCCGCTTGTATGTTTGCATATCTGTATGTTCACCCCTGCATGGACACACGCATGTACCAAACAAATAACAAAGGAATGAGCAAGTAAAAGAACGTCTCTTAGCTAGCACAGGAGACGATGTGAGGTTGCTATTTAGACCATTTGCTGTTTATGCTGGGCACAAGACACCATTGGCCATATATGTAGTCAGTATGGCCTTACATTTAAACACTCCTTTGGCTTCTGCTTGAGTTTCTTACCTCATCCCCAAAATGGTAAACTGCAGTGAGACTTTCTTCTACTGACTGACTTTGTATGGCTTACCTCATACCTTGAATATTTAGCTCATGCCAAAATTGGCCCGGGCCATCCTTGTGGTGAAGCAGGTGGAATTTGATCACTGATAACAAAAGATACCAAGCACAGAGCAAAACTGTGATAGATCGTTTTTTATCATTATTGTCTGTGTGGTGTGCGCACCATGACACATGTGGCAGTCAAAGAACAAATTTCACAAGTCAGTTTTCTCTTGTGGATGCTTTACCCAGTGAGCCATTTCCATGGCCTGATCACTCTGGTAATCAGAAATGTGTTTAAATATAGTTTTGATTGGGAGTAAATCATCCCCAAAGGAAACCATTCTGAATCTATGTAGCTGTATATGGATATATTCTTTGTTGAAGGACATGTGTTAAGGACTCTTGAGTGGTCAATATTTCAGAAAAACCAGCGTCTCTGTCTGTGTACATGTGCTTGTGGATGTGTGTGTGTTTAGAGGCAAGGCATCAGGTGTCTTCTGTCACACACTTTTCCCCCACCTCCATTTTTGGTGCAGAATCTTAAACTCGAGTCCATGTCCAGCCAGACTGGCTGGCCAGGACCCCCAGAGATTATACTGTCTCTATGTCTTCAATTTTAGGGTTGTAGGCACATGCCACAATGCCCATTCTTATAGTTGCTGAGGGTTGGAACTCATCCTACATAGCAAACAGTTTACTGAATGGGTCCCCCAACACCCCCGCTCACTTTTGAAATTGTGTTTCTCTTGTGTAATCTTGGCTGTCCTGGAACTCACAGAGATCTGATCCTCCTGCCTCTGCCTCCTGAGTGCTGGGATTAAGGATGTGCACCACCGCTGCACAACCTGGTATAGCAGCATAATTTTAGGGTGTTGTTCATCTCCTGAAAACACTGTGCACTCAGCACTTGCTCAATGCACCTAGCCTCAGTGTCCATCAATTGGATTCTGACCTGCCTGTGCTGAACATTGCAAGTAAATGGGGCCGTGGAATTTGACTTCTTGTCAGTTTTTCTTAGCATCGTGTCCACACTGTGTTGGCACTTAGTTCTTTGAGTAAAGAATAGATCTGTGGATTTGCACCGTGATTTAACCATGCAGATTCTCATTTCTCTGTAGTCATTTTCTTTCTTTGGAGACAATCCCACTTCATAGCCCTTTGCTAACCTGCAAATCACTATACAGATCAGGCTGATCTGGAACTCGCAGAGATCTGAATATTTCTGTCTCCTGTGCTGTGAGATTTGGCCTATACTTCTGCTTTTGTGTGTGTGCGTGTGTGTGAGATGGGGGGGGCGAGCAGAGGAAATGTGAGAAAGAACTCCTGAGAGTGAGCTCCATTGGAAAAATTCCTAGTTATATTTTAAAAAACTTACTGCTGGGGCTGGAGAGAGATGGCTAAGTGGTTAAGTATACTTGATTTTTTTCTAGAAGACCTGGGTTTGGGTCCAGCACCTACATGACAACTCAAAAACATCTGTAACTCCAGTTCCAGGGGATTTCTCCTCCGTTTCTGGCCTCCCTGGCCACCATGCACTCATGTAGTGCACATACATGTATTCAGGCAAAACACCCATACACATAAAATACAAAATAAATCTTGAAAACCTCTGCTTTTGGTGATAACTTGGTCTGTATAGCAAGTTCTTGACCAGGCAAGCCAAGGTTATATAGCAAGACATTACCTCAAAAAATTAAAAAAAAATGTTATTATGGGGCTGGCTTGATAACAGCCACCAAGCAAGATTCTGACTCACATGGTGGAAGGAGAGAATGATTTTTTTAAAAAAATTTATTTATTGTGTATACAGTGTTCTGTCTACATTTTGCCCTGCATACCAGAAGAGAGCATCAGATCTCATCATAGGTCATTCTGAGCCACCATGGGAATTGAACTCAGAACCTCTGGAAGAACAGTCAGTGCTCTTAACATGAGCTATCTTACTTGCCCCTAGGAGAGAGTAATATCTGCAG